>NW_013674265.1:28489-30200 GCF_000517525.1 Limulus polyphemus | reverse complement strand
TGGACGAACAATACTAAGGAGGGGCAGTGTTGCGTCAGCGAGGTCACGTGACTAGTGTCACGCCACTTTTTTCGAACCATCAGGAATAGTCGGGAAATTACTAGATATAGGGTAGTCTGGTATATATATAAGAGGGTGATAACGTGATGGAACAATGTGTGTGTGGGTAGTGAGTAATTGAACTACAGTGAGAAAGTATTGTTGAAGTTAACGTTCGTTATAGCGTTTGTTTTAGCGCGAATGTTGAAATCAAGTGTATCGTGAAGTTACATTCAGGAAGAATAAACCAGTTTTATTAAGTAAGGACTTGTGTCGCTAAAGTTTCGTCGGAACGAAGTTACGGAAAGTTAATTAACAAACGGAGACGTAACAATATATATGTGTGTGTGGGCAAAATAAATATTTTTGATGAACATATATCTATCTGACTTCTCTGAATTATAGGTTTTTAAAATCAAACTGGGGTTAGTTACATATTATTATAGGTTTTAAATAGCCTTTGGCAAACAACTTCATTTCGAAAAGATCTTACACATTTTTTGGTCTTACGATGATGTCATTTTCGGTAATCTAAATTATATGCTGTATCTTCTTCATAAGTTTAAGAATCCTCATTTACCAATTAAGCATTTCAAGATACAAATTTCGACAGTCATGAAGATAGAACTCAATAATTTAAAAAATCATTCTTATGGACAACTAACCCTCTTCTACTGAGTCGCTAAAAAAAATTAAGTTGATCGACCGGGAAGTTTAGCCGAAATGCCTCATAGTATATCCAGAATATTTCTCGAGAGCCAATTATTTCTACTACATTTATTTTTTTTATCAATTAAATTAAACATAAAGGCGAACTATATAAATATCGAGGCTTTGTACGAAACCGATTTTATGATTCCACTTTGTGACGAATTTACTATTATATATCTATTTTAATACCGATGTTTGTATAAGTTAAATTTATATTTAGAAATCTACATAACTTATACTGTTAAATCTGTATTGCGAAATTCCCACATGTTCACTAAAGTTGTAGAAGATTCTCGAGTGCAAGAATCAACAATACATGTGTGTACGTAAACACTGGTGTATCGTCAGTATTGTTGTGTAAGATGAAATATCGACAATTTCTCCTTACGCCTATAAATATAACCAACAGCGACGTGCCAAACCACAGTATATATATATAATTGGTTAGCTATAGTTGGTATACTATAAACCTCGGAAGCTATAATAATGATTAACGCTTATTAATCTGGAAACTTCAGATATTTGACAAGGATCGTTTATAAATTTCAAACATTACAAACCATTTAACTTCAGTGGATTGACATCGGACGTTAATACTTTTACGAAGACATTTTATAACTTCAGCGGTAAAAAACTTGACCGGTAATCGTCGTGTGAACAGCGAGGACCACAGAGCTAGCTAGCTCCCTGTTAAGTGAATTGCGTCTACGTCAACTCAAAATTAATTCACTCATCGCGAACCCTCGATAAGACATCAAAGAAGTTCCAGACCAGAAAGAAGATTCGATAATGTTTGTAAGTTTGTATATCTTTTATACATGGATCATTATTTGTAATAATTGTTATTATAAATTGTATTATTGTTTGTATATTAAAACATATTTGTATCAGAAAAAAAGAAAACTGTGTGTATCAATCCTGTTGGCAAATATCATAAATTGGATACGTATCGGTATTTATT
>NW_013674265.1:26204-28329 GCF_000517525.1 Limulus polyphemus | reverse complement strand
GGTATTTATTTAACTACTAAATCTAAATTACAATTTAACTCAGTTTTAGGCTATTTGAAATTGTAATACGTAACAATTTCTATTAGTCTTAAAATAAATATCAAACAGTTCTCAGTGGTTGTTCTGGTATCAGAGTTTGAATATTATACTAACACAGGTACATGACAGTGAAAAGTGACTATTATTGTAGTTTTCTGTCTTGGCGGGTTCTTTTGGATTATTCGGTAAAAATAATATGAAGTCCATTCCACCTAACGATAACGAATTAATTTATTTCTTCAATAACGTTCTACGGAAGCTACGGGCTACGCTTAGTGTTAGGCCTAATTTCAAAAACAAACTTAATCAATAATCTACTTGTAAAATTTTCTTTACCAATCTATCGATAACAAACACGCTAACTTACCAACCTTATCACTGACGGACAAAATTTGTAACTCACTAAAAACACTTAAGTGATACTGAATTGGTTTACTAAACTAACTCACTCAGTCTGCGTTTTTTATATTGTAACAACTATCTACACACTAAAGGAAGCTTCGAGATTCCACAGAATATGGCTTACATCACTATAAATGGGGTTGTGGACTGCTCTGTTCAGTATCTTGAACCATAGTACACGATCAGTTCTTTCAATTCTAAGGTATCTGTGCTAATGTCTTTTTCGAATAATTGAATGTAAATGTATTTTTTCAGGTAATTACATGTGATGATAAGTAAGAACTAGACGTGTACCAGTGGTTAACATTCCAAGCTCTGGTTCACACTTCACATTTTCAGCTTTATGAATATATAAAACCTAATGATTTGTTCAGCATTAGAGACGGCAATGCCTGACCCTTATAGGGTTTCTAAGGCAGACAACGTGTCGCAAAAAATGCTGTTTGAGTTGAAAATACCGAATAATAAATGTACATAATACATTGTCATTGAAATATGGTTTATTCAGTTACATATTTCTCAGAGACCTTTTCTGCGAGATTAATTCATTTCGGATCTAATATTGTGAGATGTATCAAGCCTATATATAAGCCAGTGTGTCTCAAGTCACGCTTGATTTCTCGAAATAGGAGGAGTCACAAAAGATAGAATAGTTCGATTACGATTACTGTCTACCCACTACGATTTCAGTGACTAGGGTGCAAAGGGGCTGTTTCTAAGAAAGATTGGAGGCTACCAAAGATGATGTAACCCAGAAACAATAGTATACATCTATACTACACGCTTTTACTACACAGTTTGGAGAAATGAAAAGAAATATATATATTTTTTATTTTGCTTACTAAACAAAGGAAGTACTTTTAGCATTAATATGTACCTATGTATTTAAAAGAATGTCAAAACATCAAGACAGTACAAAGTATCTAGACTGACAATGTAGCCCCTCAGTGGCACAGCGGTATGTCTGCGGACTTACAACCGGGAAGAATAGAATCCGGGTTTCGATACCCGTGGTGGGCAGAGCACAGATAGCCCATTGTGTAGCTTTGTGCTTAATAAAAAAACAAATAAACAAAGCTGACAATGTAACAATTTCAATATGAAAAAATAATTTTGTATTCTTGAAGAAATCTTATTGCTGATTCTTCTGACTGCAAGTTTGTCCAAAACCATTTCAAATATATTTCATTATTAATATCAGGCTAGGTATGGTTTAAGTTAGGTCAGTTTATGTGAGGTTAGATCAAGTTAGACTAATTAGTAAATAATTAGATGTTTATTTGAATACAAAATAAATTTAGTTAAAATTTTCTTTAAAAACTATATATTTTCCCCTTCAAAAATCAATTCTTGAAATTTTAATTTATGTTTCATAAATCAGCATTAAAAACGACATTTAAAAATTTCATCTAGAAAGCGGTGCATGAAACAGAAAAAAATTCATTCTATCAATAATGAATGATTGGCTCACAAAGGAATTTACCGACGTTTGACCACCTCGACTGCACTTTTCTGCCCCTTTGTTGGTCAAGTTGATCTTGCAAAATATATTTATTTCAGTTAGCTATGTTTTTTTTGTTTTGATTTGAATTTCGCGCAAAGCTACACGAGGGCTATCTGCGCTAGCCGTCCCTAATTTAGCAGTGTAAGACTAGAGGGAAAGCAGCTAGTCATCACCGCCACC
>NW_013674265.1:24093-25263 GCF_000517525.1 Limulus polyphemus | reverse complement strand
TAACCTTAGCAACAGGACACTCTTGCTATTATAAGGTGTCGATGGTAACCTTAATGGGTGGTGTTGACGAGCTTCCTTCCCTTTTGTCTATGACCTCAAAATTATACATTACTGTGGCTAACTCAGATAGCACTCGAGTAGCTTAGCGCGAAATTCAAAACCATTCAATTTTTGTAACGAAGTATAAGTGTCAATAAACAGCAATAAAACACGTTAAAATTGTAATAATTGTAAAACAATAAGTCTAGCTATTAATAAGCACAACGATTTGCTCCATTAGTACGTAAGAAGGCTAGCTAGTAAAATAAGCTATATGATGCCTCAAACTGATAAGAGATATGGAAATAACACAAACGATGACAACCTCAGTTTCACACCTTAAGCCTGACCATTTTAAAGAATCTAGAAAAACACTACTTGATCACTTTTGAAAGTGATTGTCTTTCACATTATTTAATTGAAACAAGTAAGTTTTTGTAATTACTGCTTTAAATTGTGCATTTTGTGGCCTTTAAAATTAGTTTTATGATTCTGAATGTATACATTATTATGTATAGTTTTTATTTTGTACAATTGAGTGTTGATTCAAACGTGAGGATTAAATAATCAATAGAAATACGTTTATCTTCCCACGTTTTGATCATATGCAATTTACTTGAAACGTTTTGGTTTCTTTAGTACGTAATTAACCAAATATCAACGAAATTTACACACACTTTCTTATTTGTTCATTGAGTTCATTAGATATTTGGCTCATCATTTTAACTGGAAAAGTTAACAAATAAAAGCGGAAATTATTACAATGTCGTCTATATTTTGTAGTTTATGGTGCTTTATTTACTGACAGCGTTTTCAAGCACTATAGTATATATTTTGGACAAACTAGAATTTCTATTTGTTGTTTGGGCCAGGCATGGCCTTATGGTTAATGTACTGGGTTGTCGATAAGAGGGGCTCTAGATTTGAGACTATAATACGCCACTAAAGACATTCCACACTTTCAACTACGGGCGTTTTATAGAAGCGAAAGCCAATTACACAATTCTGCTAAGTGACAGAATTTTTGATAGTGGAGTTTCAATACATTCGTGTGCCCTCTTTAGTCTCATGTTGTTTTCTGGAGACTGTGGTGTTTCTGACCCTTTCCTCATCTTGTTGTTTAGCTTGGGA
>NW_013674265.1:23255-24083 GCF_000517525.1 Limulus polyphemus | reverse complement strand
TGCCCGTCACCTTATAACGCCCCCAGAGCTGAAAGGGCGGGCATGTTTGGTGTGACGGGGATTCGAACCCGCAATCCTCAGATTGCGAGTCGAGCGTTCTAACCACCTGGCCATCAGTTAGCTATGAAAGGTGAGATTGGTGGTGGTAGTACTTGCCCCGTATTCTTGATGGGCTATACGCCAGTATTTATATAATTTGGCGTATTTATTCTGAACTTTCTAGAATATAACTTTTATTTAGATTTTCTGAACACACAGATATTTACGTAGAAGTCATTTTATAATCGTTTTCTGTTGTACTTTTGGGAAATTTGCTTATTGAATTTATGCAGAGGTTGTTAAATATTTCACAGTTTTACCAATCTCGATATTTTGATTGAATTTAAACGACTAAACTATGCTAACAAAATTAAAATACACTTAATATGCACTTATTGGATATATCTGATACTTGTTATTACTTAAATCGAGCATAGTTGATCGTATATAAAACTGTTAAACTCTGCTAGTGTTAAAACAAAATATGCGGTTTTTGAAATGAAAAAAAAAAAAGGAAAAACTTTGCATGATTTCATGAACATAGATATACTCTAACTCAGTGGTTCCCAACCTTTTCTCCACCAAGGATCCCTATTATTATCATCCCCCCCTCGGACTCCATGTTTTTGAAAGATTCCGCCTACCCAACAAACTGTTTTTATTAACTAATAATTAACTCGTTCTCCCTCTTTTCACTATCAAATAAAATATATATATAACTGAGTGTGCAATTAAAAAAAACATCAGTATTAAAAACTTACTTGTTTAATGAGATGGTATTACCTTCGC
>NW_013674265.1:21275-22255 GCF_000517525.1 Limulus polyphemus | reverse complement strand
CATGCTGTTTTCTGGAGACTGTGGTGTTTCTGACCCTTTCCTCATCTTGTTGTTTAGCTTGGGATTTTTACGGTTTTAATTTGTTTAATTTGTAGAGTTAAAAAATGGGTCCTTTTCCTTTTGTTTTCGCAGTGCACGAAACTTTGGATTTTATGGTAATTATTTATATATTTACTAATTTAGTTGGTTTATGCTTGTGACATTCGATGGTAGGGTAGTCCTTATACCCAGTATGGTCTTACTAATGGTTATTGAAATAACTCGACACCTGACTTGAGGCATTGTGTCATTTGCTTTTTGATTAAGGTCATCCAGGTTTGCATAATAGTATATTATTCTCTTTTAAAATAACTTAGGGCTAATATCCTCCCAGATGGGTTGACGTTCGTAATGTAGATGGCTGTTAAAATTCCATGAGCGGTGCTGAACATTTGACTGTTCTTTTCTTCTTGAAGTGTTTGAAAAATTATGTTTAAGTCGTCTTTTGTAGCAAAACTCATATTTCTAATTCACTTCTTATGATAAGAAAAGGAATTGTTAATATATAAACAAATGTTATCTTTGCGTTATTGGCATATTTTTGGTGTTTCTACCTACGACTCTTCTGTTTAGTTGAATCTTCTTAGTCGCTGAGATGTATGGTTCATGGAGCTAGTCACTAAGGTTTCCAAAAACATTTAAAACATTTTTGCCAGAATGCAAAGCTGTACAACAACTAGAATTTCCATATTTTTATATTTGTATTCTAATACACGTTATTACGCGTCGGTAACTATGATTTGTTGGTCCATTTTGTACCATTTAGATAATAAATTACTATACATAATGTACGCAACATACAACGTGTAATGGCACAACAGACATGATGTTATTTTGTGAAACCCTACAGCAGTGGTCGGCAACCTTTTTTGATCGCGGGTCAATTATTTTTTTGTTGAAAAATTTAGCATTGTGTTGGGTCAGTGATAATCATATAATTA
>NW_013674265.1:18893-20949 GCF_000517525.1 Limulus polyphemus | reverse complement strand
GGGTCACTTAGTGACCCGCAGATCATAGGTTGCCGACCACTGCCCTACAGCATAGTTCATTTTAAAAGAGTGCAGGATACATATGTAATACATATTGCCAAATATCACACGCATGAGCTTTTTTGTGAGGGGAATCGAAAGTTTTAGTTATTATTTTGATAGTTGTGTATATTGGTTAAAAGTCTCTTGAAATTAAAGCACTTTTATAAAGCTCATGTTGGTAGCACATGTTTCTATTATGTAATTCAAATAAATATTTAAGAGAAAGACGAGATCCTAACCTCTGATAGGCTCTAATCGTATAGAAATCTTAGCAGAGTAATGTTTGAATAACCGGCTTTTGTTTTTCGCAGGAAGTATAATTTGTCATATCCCAACTATTTAAGCTTCCCATAACCTATAACAGTGTGTTTTAATAACACCAGTGTACTCGTTTGCAATTAGAAGTAATTTGGTTAAATATTTCAAACGCTTTCAAAACTTCTTCAAGTTAAGCATCTAATCCTATTTTAAATCATACTTTTATTATTACAAAGTATATACCATGAGTAAAGCCCAATTCAAACCTAAGGCTGCACATGTGGTTGTAATGATACATCTTTAACTGTTTGATGTTTTAACACAAATTGGAAAAGTAACATCTTTTTTTTTACAAATGATAGAATTAGTTTTTTTGCATTATTAAGTATATATAACGATTATAAATCGGG
Organism: Limulus polyphemus; assembly: GCF_000517525.1. Lineage (NCBI taxonomy): Eukaryota > Metazoa > Arthropoda > Merostomata > Xiphosura > Limulidae > Limulus > Limulus polyphemus. The sequence goes on along the minus strand of NW_013674265.1, from coordinate 20,239 downwards.
TCATTTTATTTTGTAAACTATATATTCTTTCTGTTTATATGACAGACCCCCCACTCCCCACTCTCCCTTCGTTTGGTATTGTTCAATCCATTACTTTTCTGGAATGGCTGTTGTTAACATCTTCATTACCATGACGATTTTATTTGCTTAGTATAGTTTTGTGTTAATAGCTTTTATTTTATATGATTTATCATAAATGTTTGAGATAATTACAATAACCGTACTGCTTACCCAGTGGCACAGCGGTATATCTGCGGACTTACAACGCTAGAAACCGGGTTTAGATACCCGTTGTGGGCACAGCACAGATAGCCCATTGTATAGCTTTGTGCTTAACTTCAAACAAACAAAATAACGGTACTTTTCAAACATAAATCGAGTTTGCATATTATATTGTTTTGACTGGTAAGCTTACGTTAAGGACATCTCCGCGATCCTACCCGTTGGTATAGGTGTTAACATAATTCGTTTTAATATCCCTGGTGTTAATTTGAATGAAAGTAAAATTGTTCCTTCGGATTTATGTTTAAAACTATCGTTGACAAACCAATAATTCAAACAATCTGTAGAGAGTCTGTTCCTTACTTCATCTTTAAGGAAAGTGTAATCTCAGGCTAAACCGAGACTCGACATCTTCGTTTTTAAAAATCTACGATAAAGTCCTAGAGAACTCACTTGTTCATAAAACCAAAAATAACTCGTATCACTACTTTTTCTCAATATAGGAATCCCTCATTCAAAGTAGTGATAAAACTGAAAAAAGACGGTCTTTTTTAGAACAACTTCCTCTTTAACTAGTTATTTATTTGGACACACATACACATAAATGTTACGTTATACATCATACACACCTAGCAATATTTATTTCAATATACACAAACGTTACATTACACACCTAGCAATATTTATTTCAATATACACAAACGTTACATTACACACCTAACAATATTTATTTCAATATACACAAACGTTACATTACACACCTAACAATATTTATTTTAACACAAACAAACATTACATTTCACATATAACAATATTTATTCTAACACAAACAAACATTACATTTCACATATAACAATATTTATTTTAACACAAACAAACATTACTAATAATGATGACAAAACCTGATGATGACAAAACCTTGTCGAAACGTTGTACATTTGCTGTTATGTTAAACTTATATTAAAGTTTTTCTTCATTACCCATTTAAGCCGTCTCCAGCCATTATTAGTCTCAAAGTGGGTTCCTCGTCATCGAATTTGAAAACAAACATTACATTTCACATATAACAATATATATTTCAACACACACAAACGTTACATTTCACATATAACAATATTTATTTT
>NW_013674265.1:4803-18077 GCF_000517525.1 Limulus polyphemus | reverse complement strand
ATATTTTAACACAAACAAACATTACATTTCACATATAACAATATATATTTCAACACACACAAACATTACATTTCACATATAACAATATTTATTTTAACACAAACAAACATTACATGTCACATATAACAATATATATATTTTAACACAAACAAACATTACATTTCACATATAACAATATATATTTCAACACACACAAACGTTACATTTCACATATAACAATATTTATTTCAACACACACAACGTTTTATTGCACATCACATACAGTTAACGTAATTCTCTCAATATACACAGAATTTCTAAAACCTTAACTAAGAATGTTATATTGATTAGGATTTCAGTGGAAAAAAAATGTTGATTTAGTCACGAATCAACTAAAAATTCCCATCTGAGAACAACTAAAGTCCTCAAAGTTGTATCATAAAAGAAAACGTAAACTGTTTAATGAAGCTTGCCTGTCACAAATGTTATCCTTACTCCGTCTACATAAATGTAAAACAGAGTTGCCGGCTGTCATTTTTTATGGGATCGAAATTGTGAGGGATTGGATAGACCGGTTTTGATTGAGAACTTGGATGGAGCCCCCCCCCCCCCATGATTAATTAAACAAACGACTCGACTCTTCTTTTCTTGTTTGTTACAAATATAGAATCCGTGCAAGTTACAGCGAAAATAGCAAAACATCGCATGTGGCTGCCATAACTTAATTGCTTTAAGAAACTTGTATCTTATGTATATTGCGAACCGTGGTGTCTGTCTCTCTTTCCCATTTGAAAAGCTGCGCACGCAGGCAAAACTCAGTATACACTTTGGAAATGACGGGAGAACAGGCATGAATAATATTGCTGCCTAATTTTAGTTCGTAAGCAGGAATTAATTACACGGTTAGTCACATTTCAAAATGTGGCGTAACTTAAAGGATAAAAATGTACATTTACCGTATGTTATTGTTGAGCGGCTCTTAGCATGACTGAAATGTTCAACAATTACTTTTCGCGGTGGGCGATACAAATATCTCAGAGCTTTGGCCCTGAGTGAAACCAAGGGTGTAACAAAATTAACCTTTTTAAAGTCCATGAGATAATTGAAATTGATAGATTAACTTAAACTTTTCCCGTCACTGGGGACGGGTACTTTTGCTTGTATATACATATTTTATATGCTCTTGGTATCTAAACGATTTATTTTCTACATGTTACGCAAGTTCGTATTCCTTGAAACCGGAAAATGTCCACACAAGCTACTATTATAAATACAAATGATCTGATAGATTATCTCTAATTTTGGTGAAAAGTGTTTATCAGCTGTTCACAATCAGCAGTTAAAATAATAAACTGGAGAATTATGCGGACTAAATTCACATCAATGGAATAACACCGTATTTCGTAAGTGATAAAGGGACGTGTATGCGCTCAACCGTGTAAAGTTAATATACTAATTTTCTAGCCTTTTATATATTCTACTTACAGTGTATTAACTTTTCAGCTCTTTTGATAAATTTGTAAATAAGATTTGTTTCGAAGAAAGACAGAGTTTGAAAATTACGCATAAAGAAAAGAGCCTTTCTAGTTTGTGATTTTGAAATATCTCTGTTGTAAAAATGTTTTTCCCAGTGTTGTTTTTAATTTACATTTATAAAACTTACACGTAGAAAAGTAATATATTTTTCCCGACGCATTTGGGCTGGGCGTGGTCTAGTTGTTAGCGTGCCCGGACTATGAATTCGAGGGTTGAAGTTTCGCGTTCCGTTGCCGCAAAAAAAGCCATCCACACTTCGGGGTCATGGGTTAGCTATCAGAGCTACGGTTAATCGGTCAAATAAGAGTAGTCAGGTAGCTCGTATCTCCAGATTTATAAACAAACAAACAAAACTGACACCATCTTACCGGTTCAGTTTTCGTAGTCTAAACGTTACTGTAAAACTTCATGACATAAGAGCATCGTTAGCGAAATAGTAAATGTTGTTTTCGTCATTGTTAATCATAACTCAAAATAAAGTTTTGAAATATTTCAGTTTGACACGCTTATTCATGTTTCCAACATACAATTATTTCAAATTGAATGTATCTAACACTTCTTTGTTCTATTAAATTATCAAGGTAATGAATGTTAACTTGGTAATCATATAACATCTGAAAACTTATGTGTTATGTGCAGAGGAATGGCAGTATACAATGATATTTGTTTTATTGGATTTGTGACCATTTACGATGCGGTCATTACAGGAACTTTTAAATATTTGCAAATGTAAATTAATTAAGAAATCGTATTATTTATCAAATAAGTTATTGTTTTTCACATATTTTATTGCATGATTAATTCACTATATTAGCTATTCATGACGTTCAATTTCTGTCACGCACTTGGTAACAAAGTACAGGATTTGTGTTGACTTTTTATGGTAGCGTACTTATATAAACAAGCACATCAATAGTCTGTTCTTGCACACATTAGTCACACACGGGATAAATGTTTGTAATTACTGTCGAGACTTAGTGGTTTGTTGTAAATGAAATTCATTTTTCATACTTATTTTAAAAGTTATGTAATGTGTAATTAGAATCGACGTTCATTTGGGGGTTTAAATATAACCGAAGTTACCTTTATATTTAATAAACATATGTAATGAAAAAAATGAATGAGTCACAGTGTTGCCGCTTTTCTTTCATGTTTTGTTGTTGATCGACTAATAAGGCGTGGTACTCAAAGCCGAAGACGTTATCTGTAGTATTCTTATATTTCACTCGTTTCGAAGAAACAAAAAATTAATTTATTCTATGTTTTCTTTTGTTATTTTGTAGAAAGACAAGGAGCTGTTCTTATTACATGGTCTTGTTATAAAAAATACATTAAAACATTGACAAATGATGGTAAATAAAAACTAACATTTTTTCATCTGTAAAAAAAAGATTTGAAGAAAAGTTATAAAGTACTTTTGGCAGATTAATAAATGAATAAGTCTTATGGATATTTTTTGGTAGATTAATAAATGAAGAAAAAGTCTTAAGGCCATGTTTTCACAGATTAATAAATGATGAAGAAGTCTTAAAGCTCTGTCAAAACATATTAATGAATGATGAAGAAGTCTTAAGGCCATGTTTTCACAGATTAATAAATGATGAAGAAGTCTTAAAGCTATGTTTTGACAGATTAATGAATGATGAAGAAGTCTTAAGGCTATGATTTCACAGATTAATAAATGATGAAGATGTTTTGAGAGGGTTAATGCTCTCATTCCCTCTAATCTTTTTATCCCTTCTTTATATACTGTTTTTTGTTGTTGTTTTATTTTATCTCTTGTAATGCAGTGAATGAAAGTCAAATGCTACACTATATGTTATTGGACTGAGTGGTACATTTATTCTTGCACTGTGAATAAGTACCATTCATATTTCTGCCACCTTTTAAATCATATAGGCTGTTGTTCCCTTGAAAATTATAGTCCGAGTCTGAAGCTAGTTCTAACTCGTTGTTAAAAAAGAGAGAGGATGGAACCACTAAAAAAAACCCTCCCCGTGTTTGTGCTGATAGGAAGAGCATATGATTTATAGTCGAATTTCTACTTTCATATCTGACATATTATGTAAATCAACTTTCAATACAAACACTATACCCCTACATGACTTTTTGTTATCGACGCCAAAATACGCTTTACAGTCACACACTGCTAATTGAAAGCAAGAAGTGAGCAAACTACACTCGTAGGAGGAGGAATGAATATAAATACTAAAAATACACTGTATATTGATCTACTTCTGAGTGTTTTCAACATAAATACTTTAACGAAACAAGAGGGTGCAATAGCTGAGAACTTTTTATTTATAACAGATCTTATATTGGAGTCTTAAGTAAAAGTTTGGGAGTGAAGACAGCCTCGAGCCATGTGTTTAGATGAGTTGTACAACAAATCTTACTAAGTTCTCAAAAAATCTTGAAAATACATATATAAGTCCCGATAACATTGCACAAGCTTTAATTTTTGGTACCCTGTTACATAGTTCTAAATTCAATATTTAATTAACTCAAGTGGAGAATGACCAATTTGTGGTGTAAAAGCCCACGGCTGAAAGGGTGAGTATGTAATGTGATGAGACTCGAACCCGCAACCCACAACTTACGAGTCGAGAACTTAGCCACCAGGCCTTGCTAGACTAACTGAAGCTAAGCCTCTTCATTTTAGTTTATTCAGGTAAGTTTTGTGTGTCGTTGTGTTTTTGTGAAGTACATGTCGTATTCGTACGACAAAAATGCCACCTTGCGATTACCGTTTTATTTGAATGGTTTTAAAGTTTATATACCATTTGTCATGTGCAGCACAGCCACTTGCAGCCTTCTGTGTGTAATTCACTACAAATATATAATTATAAATAACAGGTGATTAAACCAATCTAAATTTGTTTTCGGAAAAGAGGCTAGAGATTTCCCACAATTTTGTCATACAAGTAACTAAAATACATACTTGAGAAGTATATGTAATTTAGTGTTAAAACGCTAGTCATACATAGTTCACACGGTCTATAATTTTGATAACACGGAGGAGTCTTTCACAAGATAGAAGATAATATATTCAACATTAATATTGTCAAGTAAATCCTTTTCAATGCACATCATTATTGGTAGAACTAACACACGTGTTAGTACAAATGTTAATGTGATAGCATTAGACATAATTATTTTTGTATTGTGTTAACAAAGTATTAATATATTTTCACATACTTTTCCGGGGGAGGGCTCACTGCGATTTTTCACAGTGTGCCAGTCCGCGCCTAAAAGCAAAATACTTTACTGATATTGCAGTTACTCAAGTTAAATAAATACATCATATATAACCATTCTGGGCTGCCTATAAAATGAAGAATAAAAACTATAACTTTTAAAATGAAGAATAATAACTATAACTTATAAAATGAAGAGTAATAACTATAACTTATAAAATGAAGAATAATAAATATAACTTATGAAATGAAAAATAATAACTATAACTTATAAAATGAAGAGTAATAACTATAACTTATAAAATGAAGAATAATAACTATATCTTATAAAATGTAGAATAATAACTATATCTTATAAAATGAAGAATAATAACTATAACTTATAGTATGAAGAATAATAACTATAATTATTCTACATTTTGTAATGTAGAATGATAACTATAACTTATAGTATGAAGAATAATTATAATTATTCTACATTTGTAATGTAGAATGATAACTATAACTTATAGTATGAAGAATAATTATAATTATTCTACATTTTGTAATGTAGAATAATAACTATAACTTATAAAATGTAGAATAATAACTATAATTATTCTACATTTTGTAATGTAGAATAATAACTATAACTTATAAAATGAAGAATAATAACTATAACGGAAGAAGTGAATAATTCAGGTGTAGATTTTATCAATGCTAATCTTGAACACATTTTTAAGGTACTGTATTTCAAAACAATCATAATCTTAATTAATAATTAACACAATCAAAGAGTCAGTTGCCAAATGTATTTGTATTGAATATCCAATTGGAGATAGATAAATACTTTTATGGGAGCTTTCTCAATAGGCTACTTCTAGCTTACAATGCTGAAGTGAAGTTTAAAACGTTAAGCTAAAAGCCGTCTTGGGACAATCTCAACAAATGTCATACCCCTGGGCCGTCACGTAACTTACCAGTAGAGAAGATTAATCATTGTTGCTCTCTATAGCTACAGCAATCCTCTATAATGAAGAGCAAATGTCCTTGTTGACTCACATAGCTCCGTGAATAACTAGAGTGAGAGAAAAACTTAATGAACAAAACCTTAAGTATACTGAAACATTTAGGTAGTGACTAAGGGGTTATTAAAAGTATAGGTATCCTGATGTACACAAATACTTACTTAACAGATTTGAAAACATTTAACACACTGTGCTTTAATCTTGAAGACATATCTAATGAACTGTGGTATTTAAAAGTTAGGCTACTGTGAGACAATTACTGAGTTGCAAGTAGTATTTATTTAAATAGTAGGAATATGCAGTCAGTGGCAATTAGGCACTAATCATTAACTCGTGAACATTTACGTGAGGAAAAGGAACAAAGACTCGCTATTGAGAAAAAGTAAATTTATTAATACTGTTTTATAGAATTGTGTTTAACAAGGTATTGTGGTTTATTTAGACACTTTAAGATGCTCAATATAATAACTTTATAATTCATATTACTAAATTTTCTTTTCATGTCCATCTTATGACTTTTGAAGGAGGAAGTAAATAGTAATCGTTTTTGCTAAATTAGTTGTTTTGTGTTACAGTTTGAGATCTGAGTTAAGACATGAATCAAGAAAATTGAGAAATATTTAGATCATTTCATTATACTTTACTGCATATTGCATCAGAGAAAAATGCATTAACTTTGAAATAACCGATTTATGTCATTCACAGTACGTACTTGTGTGTTTTAATCAATATATAATATATATATATATTGATATTTGTAAAAAAAATACATTTTACACATTACTTCTGGAGACTCGTATCAGCTATGTACTCTAGTTCATCTGTGTCTTAAAACAACACTGCTTTCAAGATGTATTAAACTTACTGAGAAGCTAAGACGTATTCCATTTCTTTAAACTAAGCATATCTGATTCTATCAAGGCTGGTTTGGGCTGACTCGGTAGCTGACTGATGAATCATGGCTGACACACCTTACTATAATTTTAGTTTAGCCTTTATATCGTCTTGTTGTTATGAAGTGTCTAAACTGGGTGGAATTAGTTAGCTAATCAGAAACCTTTTCCTAATAAGGTCTGTAACATTTCTCCTAGAAATTCTGAGAAATCTTACACAAAATGTGTCAATTTTCATGTCATTTACGATCATTACCATCAAGGATGACAAGTGTGAATGACACTTTGTTCTCCACTTGCTCATTATCTATTTGTACACTTTCATCACGTTAAACACGAATCAAGGAAATTAAGAAACATTTTCAAATACGACTTTCATTGAGATTGTTTGTTTTAAACTGTATATCTAACTTTCAAAATAATTGATTTACTTCCAAATAGTGATATGACACGAGCATTATCCAGCTTAACCAAAATGATATAGTTTACTTTCAATTGGTGATGTTAGGCAGAACATTATCCAGCTTAACCAAAATGATATAGTTAACTTCCAATTAGTGAAGTAAGACAGAACATTATCCAGCTTCACCAAAATGATATAGTTTACTTTCAATTGGTGATGTTAGGCAGAACATTATCCAGCTTAACCAAAATGATATAGTTAACTTCTAATTAGTGAAGTAAGACAGAACATTATCCAGCTTCACCAAAATGATATAGTTTACTTTCAATTGGTGATGTTAGGCAGAACATTATCCAGCTTCACCAAAATGATATAGTTTACTTTCAATTGGTGATGATAGGCAGAAATGTATCCAAATTGACCAAAACGATATAGTGTATTTCCTGTTAATTGTGTGAGATGGAACATTGTCCAGTTTGACCAAAATTGTATAGTTTACTTCTAATTAGTTGTGTGAAGTGGAATATTATCTAACTTCATTAAATGATATAGTTTATCTCCAATTAGTGATGTGAAGTAGAACATTATCCAGCTTGACCAAAATAACATAGTGTATTTTAAATTATTTGTGTGATGTGGAACTAAAACAAGATTGAACAAAGTGATAAAGTGTACATGAAGTTATTTGTTTCAGGTCGAATATTATCCAGCCTGATCAAAATGCTATAATTTACTTCTAAGTAGTGACTTGAGGCAAAACCTTATCAAGCTTGCCCAAAATTTTAATTTACTTCGAAATATTTGTTGGAGGTGAAAAAAATATCCATCTTGAACGAAATCATATATTGTACTTCCAGCTAGTGGTGTGATGTGGAATATCATCCATCTTGATAAAAAAGATAAACGTTACTTCCAGTTAATGGTATGGGACCAAAAATTATCTAGCTTGAACATGAAGATATAGTTTACTTTCAATTAGTTGTGTAAGGTGGAACATCATTCAGTTTGACCAAATTGATATAGTTTACTTCTAATTAGTGATGTGAGGTGCAACATCATTCAGCTTGACCAAAATGAAATAATGTACTTTCGATCGGGTGTATGAGATGGAACATGATCCAGCTTCACCAGAATGGTATAGTTTACTTCTAATTAGTGATGTGAGGTGCAACATCATTCAGCTTACACAAAATGAAATAATGTACTTTCGATCGGGTGTACTTCCAGTTAGTGATGTGAGATAGAACGTTATCTAGTTTGACCAGAAAGGTATAATTTACTTCCAGTTAGTGATGTGAGACAGAACGTGATCCAGTTTGACCAGAAAGGTATAGTTTACTACCAGTTAGTGTGTGAGACAGAACATGATCCAGCTTCACCAGAATGGTATAGTTTACTTCCAGTTAGTGATGTGAGATAGAAGGTTATCCAGTTTGTTTAAAATAGTATATTTACTCCCAGTTAGTGATGTGAGACAGAACATGATCCAGTTTGACCAGAAAGGTATAGTTTACTACCAGTTAGTGATGTGAGACAGAACATGATCCAGTTTGACCAGAATGGTATACTTTACTTCCAGTTAGTGATATGAGATAGAACGTTATCCAGTTTGTCTAAAATAGTATAATTTACTCCCAGTTAGTGATGTGAGACAGAACATGATCCAGTTTGACCAGAATGGCATACTTTACTACAAGTTAGTGATGTGAGACAGAACATGATCCAGTTTGGCCAGAAAGGTATACTTTACTACCAGTTAGTGATGTGAGACAGAACATGATCCAGTTTGGCCAGAAGGTATACTTTACTACCAGTTAGTGATGTGAGACAGAACATGATACAGCTTGGCCAGAATGGTATACTTTACTACCAGTTAGTGATGTGAGACAGAACATGATCCAGTTTGACCAGAATGGTATACTTTACTACCAGTTAGTGATGTGAGACAGAACATGATACAGCTTGGCCAGAATGGTATACTTTACTTCCAGTTAGTGATATGCGATAGAACGTTATCCAGTTTGTTTAAAATGATATAGTTTACTTACAGTTAGTGATGTGAGATAGAACGTTATCCAGCTTGATCAAAATGATAAAGTGTATTTCCAATCAGTTGTATTAAGTTGGAAACTTTTCTAACTTGATCAAAATGATATAGTTTACTTACAATTTGTTATGAGAGATGGCAAGTTATCCAGCTTGACCAAAATTAATTGATGGTGGTATGCCTATTTAAATGCTACTTTTTGAGGGTTTCTGGCGTCATAACGGCACAAAGTTTTGTCTTCTGGTGATATATAATACTCACATGTATAAGTTACACGTTTCCTCATCATTTTTTAAACTAGACTTTATCTCACATTCACTAGGTGTATGTTTCTTCCCCTTTTACAGTATATATATGTATTTAAGATCACTTCGTCTTCAATCTTGAAGACATATTTAACGAACATTCTCAAGTTTAATAACTATGCTACAGTCTTGACACATTCAAAGAATTATGTTAAGCATGATATTCTAATTATTTCAACATTTAATTGTTACTGACTTGCTTAAAACTGCACAGGATATTCCAATGTGTTTGGAAAAAATCTCAACAACGATAAGTAACCATTACTGAATACAATCAAGTACAATAGGAGCGATTTAAATGAAAGACAAAAATACGCCAGAAGTATTTTTAACAAATATCAAAACATACATCTGATTGAATCTCATCTTAATTGAAAGGAATTATACCCCTATATTTGCTGTTAAATACAGTGACTATTTTTCTGTTTGTGCAGATCAAGACGAATAAAACGTTAATTTCAGCAGCAAGCACAGGAGGATGGATTTCGTAATACCTTCAGGTGTTCGGATTTGTTTTGGGCATCATTAATATTATTATTGCGATGTCGTACGAACATAGTACGTTTGAACCTTGCGAGGTTTAAGCACATTATTATAATGTTTTTTAACGTTTCTGTGACTGGAGTTGAAATTCCAGTTTTGAGGTGATCAGTAAAATATGTTGGAATTTCTGTAGCAAACGTTTTCTTACATTCCGAGAAGGAATGAAACTAAAATATGTTACTCATAACTCAGAGTTTTTATCGCCTGATAAAACTAATACGTTTAGGAAGAGTTAAAGACTGTAAAATTCTTTAACTACTATACATTCAGATATAAATAATACATTTTTTCAAAATCTTTTGGTCACAATACGGAAAGTAGAAAATTAATCAGTTAATCAACGAGCTACCGATTTGTTTTTGTCATTCACTGCCAGTTAGGTCCATGCATTCCATGTTATTGACTAGTTTCATGTTTATTGCCAATTATGACAATAAAAAAATGTGAAATCGCTAATTTTGTCCACCGATGGGTTAGAAGAGTGTTAACGGACGTACAATGCTGAAATCCAAGGTTCATATCCCCCACAATGAACCATGCTCAGATGTTCCATTGTATAATTTTGCGCTAAAATAAACCAAGAACTAATTAATTTTATGTAAAAATAATTGGAAAAACCATAGTAATTAGTATGCCTAACTACAGTACAGTATTGATGGAACTTTTAATTAGTTTCGTGTTTGTGTGTTTCAACAGAAAAACCTCATGCCATTTAATGATCATTCGGATTTCTGTCAAATATAATAAAATATGACCAGTGATAAGTGAAACTTTCTAAAAAATTCCAAAAGATGATACTTTTTTTGAAAGTAATATATTTCTTCCAATGAACCTGCCGTCCCTGTAAAACCTTTAATTAAAGTAACGCAAACCTTTAATCTTAAAACAATCAATGTTAGGACTTTTTAGTAAACAACATAACGATCTAAATTCCTTTCAATTTGTGGCATGACTATTAAACTTTAACATGACCACATATCTCTCCTTTCAGTGGTGCAGGGTGTGTTTCCTGTCCTCGTACACTTTTTAACGTTTTTAACTTAGCCGCCTGCTCCGTGTGTATGTAGTTCTTGTTTGTTTTTCACAGAAATGTTTTATGACCATGTTCCGAACACACTTGTTTCAATCAAACATTCCGTATTTGAACATAACTTAAGTTTTCCTGTCCAAAGCTGTTCACGAGTAGGCAAACTAAGTACCTCCATTTGCCCTTCCCATAGAAACCTACAATGTTACTTAATATGTGATTTATTGTATATTTATACTGTTGTCACTTCAAAAGGCATGGATCTTCACGACACCTCCGAATTTTCTGAATGCCTACAACGTGAAATAAAGGAAGAAACCTGACATTAAATAGCGTTTTAAAACATCACAAGAAAATAATTATTGCTCATTTTAGAGTAGACTGACGATTCGAATTAGACTTAACTGCATAATACTAACGCTAATGTGTAAACTTGAAGCGTTTATTATTACAAAACGTTTCCAGCTTAAATAGATCATTCCTATCTCAACAATTAAATTTAACCTAAAACAAAAAGAGCAATGGACATACTCTGTAGAATTCATACAGTTCAGCATGATTTTTAACTCATGAATTTAACATTGATATTCATTCACAATTCAGCAAGTTCATTCAAGCTATGCATTATGGTCTTATGAAAAAATGTTGAAATGTTTCTAAAGAATAAATCGTAGTGGACGTAGAGATAAAGAAATAGCAAAATTAAAAATAGTTTGTGTAAAAAAAAACAACAACAGGAGACGTCCCAAGTAGCACAGCGGTATGTCTGCGGACTTACAACGCTAAAAACCTGGTTTGAGAGCACAGATAGCCCATTGTGTTGCTTTGTGCTTAACTTCAAACAAACAAAAAGTAAAAAAAAATATATGTTGCATTTATTCGTGAATATCAAAAATGGTATTTTAGATTATATTTATTATTTTTATTTGCAGGTGTAGTTACCAAAACTAAGATATTTTGTAAATTGTAGACTTTGTTCTTTTTTATCAATAGACGAATGGGTGTTTTCTCTATACTGATATTATTTTCTCAACGTTCTGTTATATTGCTTCACTCTAGGCTCAACTAAAACTGAATATCGGATTACAACTCAGTTTGCTTTATCTATTCAGTACAGTTGCATCCAGTTTGAAATATCTCTTTCGTTGCATCTTAAAAACCTTCTATATTAAGCCTTCTGGTAACTTAAACATCTTCTGGTAATCTTTTTGGTTACACGATCACTTCTATTGAAGAAACAAATTTATTTCATTAAGGAGTATCCTGTTGTAAGGACTCATTTACATTCGATTTGTCACATAAAAAAAAGGCATAAAAGAATACCATCAACAGAAACGAAAATCCTTTCACATGTACCCAAAGATTTCTATAGAATCTCATGTAAAAATATAATATGATTACTAATTCACTATTTATAAATACTCCTAGTTGTTTGGTAGAACACATTGAGGTTAATTATGATTTATATTACTGCCTTGATTAAAATAAATGCAATGGAAAACAAACAACAAATAAATTCAATGAATTGTTTGATCTTTGAGTTATTTTCTTTGACCGAAACCTTGATCTCCTATCGTAATACTTTTAAAATAAAATAAAATATTATGGTTACCTTCATTTCCATGATAATTCCAATGAAAATCACCTGCACCCACTGGTGGTTTTCATCAGCAAAAGTTCCAAGAGTCATGAAGTTTGTTGTTGTTGTCGATTAGATGCTACGATGTATTACATACTCTAGAATCATGAAGTTTTGATGTTGTTGTCGATTTGATGCTACGCTATGTTACATACTCTAGAATCATGAAGTTTTTGTTGTTGTCGATTTGATGCTACGCTGTATTACATACTCTAGAATCATGAAGTTTTGTTGTTGTTGTAGATTATATGCTACGCTGTATTACATACTCTAGCATCACAGAGTTTGTTGTTGTAGATTAGATGCTACGATGTGTTACATACCATAGAATCACAGAGTTTGTTGTTGTCGATTAGATGCTACGCTGTATTACATACTCTAGAATCATGAAATTTGTTTTTGTTGTTGTAGATTAAATGCTACGCTGTATTACATACTCTAGAATCATGAAGTTTTTATTGTTGTTATCGATTTGATGCTACGCTATGTTACATACTCTATAATCATGAAGTTTGTTGTTGTTGATTAGATGCTACGCTGTATTACATACTCTAGAATCATGAAGTTTTTGTTGTTGTCGATTTGATGCTACGCTGTATTACATACTCTAGAATCATGAAGTTTTGTTGTTGTTGTCGATTAGATGCTACGCTGTATTACATACTCTAGAATCATGAAGTTTTGTTGTTGTTGTCGAT
>NW_013674265.1:2685-4118 GCF_000517525.1 Limulus polyphemus | reverse complement strand
GTTTGTTGTTGTAGATTAGATACTACGATGTATTACATACCATAGAATCACATAGTCTGTTGTTGTAGATTATATGCTACGCTGTATTACATACTCTAGCATCACAGAGTTTGTTGTTGTAGATTAGATACTACGATGTATTACATACCATAGAATCACAGAGTTTGTTGTTGTAGATTAGATGCTACGATGTATTACATACTCTAGCATCACAGAGTTTGTTGTTGTAGATTAGATGCTACGATGTATTACATACCATAGAATCACAGAGTTTGTTGTTGTAGATTAGATGCTACGCTGTATTACATACTCTAGATTCACAGAGTTTGTTGTTGTTGTTGTAGATTAGATGCTATTATGTATTACATACTCTAGAATCACAGAGTTTGTTGTTGTTGTAGATTAGATGCTACGATGTATTACATACTATCATAGGGTGACCAGACGTCCAGAAAGATCGGAACACTTCGTTCTCTACACTCGTGTTTTTTCTACAAAAAGACAGTTTGTAGACAGTTCCAGTTTACTCATCATGAATACTCTGCTTAAACAATCTACCGGAGAATACCTATAGTCTGTTTTTCGTTATTAATTTTTATTTATTTTATCAATATTACGTCTTTCTCCGTTCTCATTTTTGATTTGAGTTATTTCTTTTTTTTTCCCCCTTGAGAAAACATCGCAATAGTTTGTTGAATATACATTAAACGTTTCTAAGAAAAAACACTTTGGAGTATACTCTAATGAAGACAATTTCAGTAAGGAGTGGCCATGATAACTTTGTTATGATTAAGAAAAAGTTCGTAATTTGTGTTTTGTTAACTTGTACTCAACACTGTACTCTTCTTAAATAACAGTGCAAATGGTAAACTAAAATTCCAAAATAGGATTGTTCACAAAATAAAAAATATTGTTCCATACAATATTATATACTATCTTGTTCCATACAATATTATATGCTATCTTCTTCCATACAATATTATATACTATCTTGTTCCATACAATATTATATACTATCTTGTTCCATACAATATTATATACTATCTTGTTCCATACAATATTATATGCTATCTTCTTCCATACAATATTATATACTATCTTGTTCCATACAATATTATATACTATCTTGTTCCATTTGTCAAGATAGTATATAATATTCCATACAATATTATATACTATCTTGTTCCATACAATATTATATACTATCTTGTTCCATACAATATTATATGCTATCTTCTTCCATACAATATTATATACTATCTTCTTCCATACAATATTATATACTATCTTCTTCCATACAATATTATATGCTATCTTCTTCCATACAATATTATATACTATCTTCTTCCATACAATATTATATACTATCTTCTTCCATACAATATTATATGCTATCTTCTTCCATACAATATTATATACTATCTTCTTCAATA
>NW_013674265.1:0-2558 GCF_000517525.1 Limulus polyphemus | reverse complement strand
ATACTATCTTGTTCCATACAATATTATGTACCATCTTGTTCCATACAATATTATATAATATCTTGTTCCATACAATATTATATACTATCTTGTTCCATACAATATTATGTACTATCTTGTTCCATACAATATTATATACTATCTTGTTCCATACAATATTATATACTATCTTGTTCCATACAATATTATATACTATCTTGTTCCATACAATATTATATACTATCTTGTTCCATACAATATTATGCAAGATAGTATATAATATTGCATGGAACAAGATAGTATATAATATTGTATGGAACAAGATAGTATATAATATTGTATGGAACAAGATGGTACATAATATTGTATGGAACAAGATAGTAACAGTATGAGATTTGTGTGTGCTAGCACAGTTATGTACAGTTTAAAAAAAAATATTATTCAAAAACAGATGATCGAACATATATGGAAAATTTTCTTCGATATGAACTTTATTTATTTATCTAGACAAACAGTTTAAAATTTATTCGGCTTTTACTTAACCTCCACTTTTACAAATCACTTAGAATTAGGACTTTTGAGTCGAATTTAGTTTCATTTAAAGTTTTATAAATCATACTATTATAATGTAATTTATTCGTTAACACAATGTAATTATAATTTGATTTTAATTGTTATAATGCCAACTTATTATCTTCAAGAATCGTGTGTTCGGATAATTTTGAACGAATGGCATCAATTCATAATTATTATTTTTTATAAATAAAAAATCTCGAAAAAGTTGTTTGTTGTTAAGCACAAAGCTACACAATGAGCTGTTTGTGTTGTGTCCACTGCAGTTGTCGAAATCCGGTTTGTAGCGTTGAAAAAAATATTCTCTATTAAATAGATGAATATTTACATATTTTCCTTATCTTTTGGTTAAATTGTAAATTTGGCAGTTATATCTATTTACCAGAATAACTTTAACCACACATAATTTTCTAAAACAATATATAAACATAACTGTTTTTATTATATCCAAAATTCATCAGAATAATCCTGCATTGAATCTAATTTTTATACATTTTTTTTTGTTCTCTAATGGTTCAGCGATAAGTTCCAGACCCACAACGCTAAAATCCGGGACTCGATTTTCCGCACTAGACAGAGGCAGATAGCCCATTGTGAAGCTTTGATCTTAAAATCATCAATAACAACATTCTATTTCTTATTGAATTGGTTTGCAACGTTGTGTTTTGCTTCAATGAGTACTGTGACAATTTAAAATTAATACAATACGATGATTTGTTAAAGAAGTTAAAGAATATGTCCAATAAGTAATAAGTAATTCTAATATGTTTTACACTTTGTGTGGTCAGCATTTAACAAGTGGGCTGCTGTATCGAAGTTTTGCAGTAGTAACAAACAGTCACCCATCAACATCGACAAGACCAAGGTAAAGAAGAACAGGCAGCTAGGAAAGATATCATTTATTGGATACGACATCCCTCTACAGAGTGCTATGATTAAAAACAATGGACATACTGGTAAGTTTTGAATCTTGTAGAATATGAAATACTTATTAACTTGAGAACTGATTAACATTCTTATACTTAGACGCTCTGTACATATGCATGTCTTAAAGGGGACTGCGTAACCTAGAGGTTTGTCCTTTTGATTCGTAATCTAAAGTTGCGAGTTTGAAGTTTGCTCTTACCTAGTTGTTATGTCCTCGAGCAAGACACTTTACTTGCTTCAGCTTACCGTAACGTATATACCAGCACCAAGCTGATGGTCTGACATCCTATCAGGAGGGAATAGATCACAATTCACATTCACTGGAACCGGAGTTAAGCATAGCCTCTATGAGCCTTTTAGGCACGAAAGATTACCGTTTCTTAATTTGCATTAACGTTTCTTATATATCTATATGTATATAATTACAAGTCCAACTTTACTGAAACTAAAGGTGTTTTCTTGAACTATGATTTTACAGCACAGGTCACTGTAACTGGAAACCAGAGTCCAGCGATCGAAGCTGGCGGACTGGGGAACATGTATACATTCTTACAACTTCACTTTCACTGGGGCAAGTACGATAGCAGGGGCTCCGAACACACGGTGAATGGAAAAAAGTATCCTCTGGAGGTAAGGTTGTGGATGTAATGATGTTTCATTGTAGTATGATAAAAGAACGTACTGTACAGAAAATTGTATAGGTAGTATCACGTGAAATTTACACGTCGAGAAGCAGCTACAGCGTGATCAAGATAATTTCTGCGAAGGTAGGCATAAATACTACATGTTAGACGATAGAAGATTCATTAAAGCAGAAAAATAACCATAAATACTATATGTTAGACGATAGAAGATTCATTAAAGCAGAAAAATAACCATAAATACTACATGTTAGATGATAGAAGATTCATTAAAGCAGAAAAATAACCATAAATACTATATGTTAGATGATACAAGATTCATTAAAGCAGAAAAATAACCATAAATACTACATGTTAGACGATAGAAGATTCATTAAAGCAGAAAAATAACCATAAATACTACATGTTAGACGATAGAAGATTCATTAAAGCAGAAAA
>NW_013674264.1:27130-29781 GCF_000517525.1 Limulus polyphemus | reverse complement strand
ATTCTACACGAAGTAACAATTGTATTCATTTACTATTCTACACGAAGTAACTACTGTATTCATTGATTTTTCAACATGAAGTAACTTCTATTTTTCTTGATTTTTTAACATGACGTAACTATTGTTTTTTGTTTCGCTTAACGAAATATCATTAGGCTTTGTTTGTAAAGAAATAAATGGATGAATGCAGCGACTCATAGAGCCAATACAGACTAACATGTATTAACAAAATATTTACAGAATATATCTGAAACATAAAAAAGCATTAAAATGCTAAATCAAAACTAATATCAAGAAATCAATTAAAATAGAAGTTACTTCATGTTGAAAAGTCACTGAATATAGTTGTAAATTTATTTAGAACAATCAATGAATACAGTAGTTATTTCATGTAGAACAGTCAATGGGTACTATAAACTAGCAAAAAAAAAAGGATGTCAGAATGTATTCCTAACCTTTAATAATGTATGTTACTAATAAATATTTTTCAGAGTTTTGGAGCGTCTTGAAATCATTTTTTATCAAACTTACTGCGTATCTTGATATCCTAATTTGTCAGACTTTCTGTATATCTTGATATCCTAATTTACCAAACTTTTGTTGTATCTTAAACTAATTTTTTCAAACTCATTTTGAATCTTGATATCCTAATTTAACACATTTTCTGTGTTTTTATATCCTAATTCCTCAAAATTTCAGAGTGTATTGATATCCTAAACTGTACAACGTTTTGTATGTCTGAATATCCTAATTTGTCACACTTTCTTTGTGCCTCAATATCCTAAATTATAAAACTTTCTGTGTGCCACGATATGCTAAATTAGAGACGGGTAGCGCAGATAGCATTCGTGTAACTTTGAACGAAATTCAAAACAACAGACAGGTCATTCCAGAAACTGGTGATTTATGTTTATTTGAATAGATCTCGATGAAAGAAGCTCGGCACAGCTTCTTGTGAGTCAAAACTGTGAAATGTCTTAGTAATGTGTACGGGTAGCCATTGGACAACAGTAGCTTTTGAAGTTTGATCCTGGCTTGCGTCTTACCGTCCATGGTGTTGCAGAGTTTCTAAATCCTATTAAGCTGACCGATAATGACACCTCGTTTGGTGTAAGTTAAAATGTATAATAATAGGTTTAACATGTGGTTTAGAATATACGAAAGTAACAAGTTTGCTGTTTACGATAATGACCATGGTATCAAGAAAGGGTATAGATTTCTGGACATTATCGGTATGAGTAAGCATGAGCATTATGTCGGAGTGTTGATTATTAAGGAATTCAACCAATTGCAAAAGAGAAGGGAGTCTACGATTCCATAAACCGAAAATTTCGTTAATACATCTGTACCATCTAGTTAGTTCAAGATTAGTTTCAAAATTTCACCGAGTAAGAGCTGATGATTCAAAGAAATGCATAAAAATAAGAGGCCACAACAACATCAATATTATTGCCCATAGCGATGCCTTTCTTTTGTTTGTAGAGTTGAATAAAATTTGAAGTAACTGTTGTTGAGAATAAATCTGAGAGAATTTTCAAATGACTTCTGTAGGAATATCAATGGTTTGTTTGTTTGTTTTGTAATTAAGCACAAAACTACAAAATGGGCTATCTGTGCTTTGCCCACCACGGGGATCGAAACCCGGATTCTGGCGTTGTAAGTCTGCGGACATACCGCTGTGGGGCGAATATCAATGGTAGTATAACAGCTGGTCGATCTAAGAAGGTTCATAACCGAGCTTATATTTTCTTCTATTGGAATGAAAGGATACATAGAAACGACATCAAGAGTAAAGAGGATAGTGTTCGAATTTATCTGTAAATCATCTCTACACAACCTGTTGAGAAAGTCATCGGTGCTATGAAGGTGTGAAGGTATTTTGTTGAGGAGAGGGTGAAGTAACTTGTCAAGCAGCCATGATAAAGATGCTAAAGGAAAGTTGCATATGGGGACTATGGATCTTAGGGATGTATCAGGTTTATGATCTTTGGGTAATCCATACTGTTCAGAGGATTTTGAATGAGATGGCCTAAGAAGTCGCATGGTTTCAGGAATTACTCATTATTTTGGATCCATATCAAGAAGCTGGGCTGGCTCGTGTAGCATGTTTTAAACACTGTTTGGAGGAAAAATATTTGGTGCTGAAATGTGATACGTCTACGCCGTGAGGAGATAATATCAGTTCCTAACATAAATACTGATATGTTAACTGATATGTTAACTGACTTGTAAACCTGTATCGTGTTTTCTTCATTACTGTAAAACTCATAAGATGTTTAAACGATAGGAAGTTGGTTTGGAACAAATAGTATAAAAACTGGATTTGAGCACAAAAAAATGAAAAGAACCTCAGGTATGCTGAGGGAAGTAATACTCATGAATTTTGATCAAGCTAAAACTATAAAAATATGTTTTGATTTTACAATTTTTAAAGCTGGAGTTTGAGTGATTTCACCGAAATTTCACGATTTTGTGTCGATTCCAGGTTTGTAATGATCAATCTTTCCTGAAGAATAACTATCACATAATTTTCACTATTGACAATGATGTTAAAATATCTTGTACAATGCCTTATTACGAAATTTCACTCAAATACACTATCTGATGGTGTAGTGTTCACTGAAATACACTATCTGATGGTAGTGTTCACT
>NW_013674264.1:24591-26173 GCF_000517525.1 Limulus polyphemus | reverse complement strand
AATACATAACTAGTTTATATTGAAATCTTGAAAAAACCATTAACTGAAACGAGTGTTTATTATTTCAGTATATAATACAACTTACATTCAAAGTAATACAATAAGGAGGTTATATTTACACTTGTTATTGTAAACATCACGTACATTAATAGATACAAGTTATTAAAAAAATTAAGTATATATATATATATATATATGTATTGTCAGTTTGTGCCTTCTGCCTGTTTACGAACATGTATCTCCTTCTTGCCTCCATCACGGTCACCTGCTAACTGGAACCACCTTTTTATGCAATTATTCTATCTCATCATCTGTAGCATTTTATGAAAATGAGTTCTTTCTAACAGCATCTTCCTATCATGGTTGTAAATATCAAATGGAGCCAAGTATTCTCTTGTACTTTATAAATTTTTTGTTGAAAACTTTACCTTGATTGTCAAAGTTAACGAGAGGAATTTGTGGTGGTTGAGGAATATTGGTTGTCCTTTTCTCTTTGGTTATTTTATAATTGAGTTTCGTTATCTGAATCATCTATTTGTTGGTATAATCTGTGAAAGTTATAAATATAGTTACTTAAAATTCTAGTGGACTTTATATATGCTGTCTGAAAACAAGTGCATAAAAGATGTGACAATATGTTATACTTAGTATTCCAAATCACACCTACGAGAATCAAGGGAATGTCACACACCTTTTCATGTTTACTGGTTTTGGGGGTTAAAACATATTTAACTTATTTTATGTGCAGTGATTAAAAAAAACAAACATTATAATGTATTGACACTATCAGCAAGTAATTATAGTACATATTGTAAAGTAAATATATACTGGCTTTTCCAATAATCATGAAATCAAATAACGTATTAAAAAAAAATTCCACATGTTACAAAGTCATGAATTTTGTAGTTAAATCAGTAAAAGATAAATTAATTCAAGTAACAAAATTTAGTTTATTCTATAGAAATAATTAGGAAAATATAAATACTAAAACAATGTACAATAAAGTACGAAATATTTATTATTTTTAATACAGTTATTATTCTGTTTGAGTATATCCTCAGTTCTCCCTGATGTGGCTGCTTCTGACGATTCATTCCAAAAGTTTCATGTCCTCACTTTCCTTTCCAAAACAAAATGACACCCCTGCTCCAAAGCCATACTTAATTAATGCTATATTTTTTCATGGTATATAACACATACAATACTTATTAATTTTATAGCAAAAAATATCTGTATTCAGTGTGTTTAACTTCCTCAATCACATTATTTGGATGAATACCTAAAATAATATGAACAATTTCTGACATACAAAGACTTACAAATTATAATCGTATGTAGAAGATTGCCAATACCTGTTATTTCAATCATATAATCAGACTTTAACCCTTAAATATAGATGCCTTTGTACATAATTCCAATGGATACCATATTAAGTCATTAATTAAGTAATAAGGATTGGCTGTTTTAAGAATAAATGTGATTTGGAAGTTTTAGGAAACAATTTAATGTAAGGTTAAGCATTTCCTTTATATTGTATTTGTTCTAGAAATGTACAGTAGTGCATTCTTTAGTTTGCAAATCT
>NW_013674264.1:20018-23868 GCF_000517525.1 Limulus polyphemus | reverse complement strand
TAACCAGCAGTGTTTCTACTATGTAAAAAAAAAAAATAATAACCCGAAATGATAACCAGCAGTGTTTTCTCCGTGAATTAAAGAAAATCAATAAACCAAAATGAAATCCCGCAGTGTTTCCTTGTGGAATAAAGAAAAACAGTAACCCGATATAAAACCATCGTGTTTCGTCTGTGAAATCCAATAATTTGAAATGAAACCCAAATAGTACAACGATGTCAGCTCAAAACGAATTCCTTGTGCATAAACTTCATATAAACTAAATAGGTTATATCATTGGCAACCATAACACGATTATCCCCTATAGTTACTTTAATACCAAAGTTCCTCAAAAATAGTTGAGCAGAAACTATAAAATTTTCTACCACTGGACCATCAACATGTTCTTTCTTATACTGTATTTTATTCCATTTAGGTTGACAACTCTGCTTCTGTTTACATCTCTGTTCATTTATCCTGTGTAAAGGTGTGTGAGGCTTTCTAACAAACTTCATTAAAGTTTTCATATGGAAAAGCTGAAAGTATATAAACGTTGATGAACTTTAACATCATCTGCAAGGGGAACCAATCCATGAACACAATGATGTACAAAAGACACTAAAACATTATGTGCATACTCATAACTGGTTAAGCACAACTTAGGAATTGCTAATATATATGTGCCTACAAATATTAGTAGGAAGTTTTTGTAAACAGCTTGATCAATAATGTTATGTAAAACCACAGGGACAATATAAAGTAGAAACTGACGACATTCCGTTGCCTTCCAGCGATCAAGCTCTTGCTAAGATCTAGGTTTTGCTTGCAAACTCCGAAGAAATGTGTTGTTTAAGGCTAATTAGTTCTTCTGAGACATTTGAAATACTATTAGAAGTTCAATCGACATTTTAGGGGTCCTTTCATCCAGAAATGAAGTAAATGTATCATGACCCTTAAACAAACCAAATGCAAACTGTGAAACCATTCCAACAAATAATTCACGGAATGGTGACAGTCCTATATTATTATTGTTGAAAGCAGCATTTGTTTCTGGACATTCCATTCGATTTAACACATATTCTCCAGATTGTCTTCATTTGTCACAGCCATAATAGTCATTGCGTGATTTAGTATACTTAACAATTGACCATGCTGGAGTATCACATACTACTGAGGATATTTTCATGGTCAGTCTATGGCCTTGGAACTCAAATCCTGCCTCTAAATGTGTAAAATCCTGCATAAACATCTCTAGGAATTCCTCAGATGAACTTGGCTATTTATTACCACAGAAAAGTCCAATTATAACAGGATGAACTTGATAAAAGCTCTGAAGCATTCCCAAAATTGGCCAGAATTGTTGAGTGGAACTGTTAAATAAGTCCATCAATATTCATTTACAACTTCAAATATTGGCCATCTTTTAGAGATATTAATATATCCTGAAATGCAGAGAGAATTCCAAAATGGTAATACTAACCACCAGCTTGTTGTTGAATATCTAATGTTATTCTTGTCTTTAGCAGACTTCTGGCATCTTTGGTTAATGTTGGATGATGTGCTTTCAACTTGACAAGTAAAGAGGATAGTGCTACCAGAGAAATGTTATATTCGAATGCCCATTCTCTCAAACTGTCAGCCAGTGTATTTTCTGAAAGGCCATAATAAAGCAGAATTTGTTGATGTATCATACGTAGTTTCTTCACAAAATTCATCTTGTGTATCAATCTGTAGGACATTATTACTTAATATGCCAAAAGCAGCATCACTCAACCGAACCTGCTTTGAACAGTCTTCAGCTGGTTCACTAGACAAGAATGTATCCTTAATACTATTACTACTGTGCACTAGTTCAGTATTATTAAATTCTTGCTCTTCTGTTATAGCTTTCAAATATTTTGCTACATTTGTGTGTGAATGTCGTCGCAATGCAGAAGTTGACGGGCATTTGATCTTTTTTCAATCCATTTTTGGAAACCCTCGCTAAAAGTTATTATCGGACAATAAGACTGAGGTTTTATTTTTATCATACTGAAATTTAACTACCTATAAATCTCATGCATAAGCTTCCTGTATATGATGCTCTGTTGAATCAACAACTTGATTCATGTGTCTCATTCACACTAGCATTTTGCATGATTCAGTTATACTCCTTCATGATCAGAGTAATTTGAACACAAACAAGGGAAAAGTTGTTCGAATGAGATTACATTAAAACCATAGTTCAGTAAGTTGATCCAGCAGTAAATGAGAAGAGATATAGCATCCTGTAAATGCATTTTTATGCATCAGACATAAAGGTAGATAAAAGTAAAACCTTTATTATATTAAAATGAAACATGCAATATTTATTTACATCGAGTAATTTTTTTATATTTGATTATATTTATATACACAGAAATATATAGTACATTTATTTTTAGCAAGGAATTTTCTTCCTGCACACAAAATCTAAGGCTGACTCTGCACAATACGTTTTATGAACAGATGAATGTTCTTAATCTAAATTTTTGAGTAATGTAGACATCGGTAGTTTTAAGTTTCATAGAGCTGTTCTTCATGTGCTTAACAATATAACAATGTTATATTGTGCAAATGATGAATTTTGCTAAATGATAAATAATAATTTTCTAAACTTTTTAAAAATTAAGTGTACCAAAAACCTGGTATTAAAATTGGTATGACTATTATATTCATCATCTTCATAAAAATTGAATTCATAACCATCTCATTCTCAGTCAAGTCATATTTATATTGTTTTACCTAAAGTTAATTAATTCATTTTGAAAGATTCATATCTCATAATTTAGATTGATTCTACGTATATCTAGTTTCATTATAAGAAAGTTAAATTTCCAATCAATTATATTTTGTCTACATACTTATCTTACACGTTTAAGTTGATACAACATACATTAGGCCTAAATGGTAGATTTTTCACTACTTTCAATACATATCAAAATACTAACCTCTTGTTGTGGGGTTAAATATTTTCGGAAATTATGCAGAAGATAATAATTACAAATAAAATATTTAGAAATGTTTATATTTCAGAGTTAATACAACTTATAATTGGGACTGTAAAAGTGTAGAAAGTTAACTAAGAAACTAACAATGTGTTTCTATCTTTTCTTTCTCTCTGGTAGTAATTTTGATGAAAAGTTATAATTTTCCTATAATGAAAATGTATTTCCGATAGGCATTTACCTCTTTTCATAAGATTAGTAATTCTCTTTTAGTGCTGCCCTCTATATGCGAACTTTTCATAACGCATGCCACAAGCCGTGTGTACCCCCTCCGTTGGAAATATCATGTTCCATCATGCATCCTCTCTTAACCAATAGTAGCCTGACATGCTCACGTGACGCATGCGACTCCCTCTACACTCCTCTACCGAACCTTCACTTTGAAGTTTGGGAGAATGAACGAGCACCACTGGAAAGTGGGGAGGAAGAGTGGGTAGTGTTAAAGGGGTAAGTACCTATCAGAAATGCATTTTCAGTATAGAAAAATTATAACTTCCAATACAGTACTTACCTTGTCTCACAAGATTACCTACAATCCCACATTGAAAAGAAGAAGAGACTGGTGCGAGGAAACAAAAGAAGCACCCCAAAAGCATCCAAAGAATACCTCTGAACCTGAGAGATAGAGATCCAATTATCAGAAGAGGGTTGTTTGTTTGTTTTTGAATTTCGCGCAAAGCTACACGAGGGCTATCTGCGCTAGCCGTCCCTAATTTAGCAGTGTAAGACTAGAGGGAAGGCAGCTAGTCATCACCACCCACCGCCAACTCTTGGGCTACTCTTTTACCAACGAATACTGGGATTGACCATCACATTATAACGCCCCCATGGCTGAAAGGGCGAGC
>NW_013674264.1:16279-19880 GCF_000517525.1 Limulus polyphemus | reverse complement strand
GCCTCAGAAGAGGGGGAACCAGGTACACTCTTCACTTTTGTGGACAGTGTGACATGCACAAGGGTGGAAATGTAAGGTATAGATTGACTAGGGCACATTGGACCATACTCGATAAGCTAACTACATCCAAAACCTCCCTATCGTGCACTAATTTCCATGCAGGGGTAGATTGAGAATCATATGGTCTTCACCTCAAATCCAGGAATGGAATCAACTCCCCCAATCATGGCACAGGCCAGTACCATCCAAAGACAATAACATCCCCATAAGAAGAACGAGGGATAGTCCAGGAAATCACTGGAACCAGCCCACTAACTACACAGTGACAAAAGACACAGATGTAGCAAGTAAGAGAAGAAGAGAAACAACCTGCCTCCATGGGAGGACTTACGTTGATTGGTTCACTCTAATCCAAAACCTCAATGCCAAGAACCGATATCCACGTGAAGGTTGATCTGTATGTGTGATGGCTCAACTCCAATGTGAAAGTAAAGTGGATCAGGAAACCCCCGTCATCCCGTAAGGGGATGGCTCAACTCCAGCTGATGTGGAAATTGGGAGGTAGGAGGTTAGATCGAGGTTGACAAAGAAGGGAGGGAGAAAGTGAAATAGAAACTGGTGGTGTCAGGAGCAGATGCTCTAACCTGTGAAACCAATGTTATGCCAGCCAAAAGGGTGATATCAGAAAGACACGGCAAGGATGGGAATTGACTAGAGAACTCACCTGATGCAGCAGCCAGATGAAGGATACACATACAGGTATTTGTGTGACCAATCCTGGCTGAAAGCATCGACTGCCAAGGCCTGAGGATGCAGTACAGGTGACCAAAAGAAGGACAACTGGGTATTGAGGCTCGTGGCAAAAGCAGCTAATTGGAGAGAATCCTAACGATGGCAAAGGTCCCGGAAAACGAAAGAATCCAATGCCCACTCAGTAGGATAGATCCAGTCTGGTCGCAAAAGATGATCTGTGATGAGATTGAAAGCACCAGGCAGATGACATGTGATAAGAGGAATGTGACATGCAATGAGCCCAGCATAAGAGTTCCAATGTCCCAAAACAGAGGTCTCTGGACTGGGTGCCCTTGGTGGTTGATATGTGCTACCATTGTGGAGTTGTCCAAATGGATCATCACCAGACAATGACACACAAGAAAATGAAGTGATGAAAAGCCCAATGTACTACCAGAAGTTCAAGAACATTGAAGTGCAAGACAGATTCGTCCACAGACCAACAGTCCAAAGCTTCCTGGTGATTGATCCATGCCCCCAACCTTGAAGGGAGGGATTCATGGATACATGGGAAAAGAAATGGCATGTCCCTTGATGTATGAGCTTTGTCCAGCCACCAGTGCAAATCATCTCACAGGGAAGGAGGAATGGAGATGATGGTGGAAAGAGAATCTCGAGCAAGATTCCATCTGTCGTGAAGCATCCATTGCAGGGATCTCATGTGGATACGACCAAGACGGATAAGTGTAGTCATGGAGGACTACATCTTCAAAAGCGATAGAACCTCACGAGCAGTAAGTGACCAAGTCGAGAGTGCACAGTAAATTAAATGTTCCATGGACCTGTGAAAGCAATTCTCGAACTGCCTCTGATTGACACTGGCATGCCATGAGATCTGGAAAAAGAGGAAAGAAAATGGGGCAGGGAGAGAGAGGAGGAGAGGAAAGAAACTGGAGAATGAATTCTTCTGACAGAACCTGTATCCCCCTGTATTGATCCTCGATGAAGCGATGCCAGCGAGGACAAAAGTCCAACAGTTGAGCTCCTACCAGCCCCGAACCCACAGAGTAGTCACTGTATGTATCCTTGTCGAGAAAATTGACGAAAAGAAGTACCCCAACTACCAGGAACGGGAAAGGGTTGGGAGAATGAAGGAAGGCAGACGGAAATAGGGGCATATGAGACTCTTACTGGGACAAACGGGCGACGAAGGACGTGAGGGTGGATTGCTGATGGGCTGATGTGACCCTAGGTTTGATAGTTCCTGGAACAGTATCAAAGACATGACGTCACAGAAATGGAGCAAGACATAAGTCCTGTAGATATGGAGAGGGTAACCTGACCCCGGCCAGTACAACACCCCTACCAATAAGGTCCCA
Source organism: Limulus polyphemus (assembly GCF_000517525.1). NCBI lineage: Eukaryota > Metazoa > Arthropoda > Merostomata > Xiphosura > Limulidae > Limulus > Limulus polyphemus. The sequence goes on along the minus strand of NW_013674264.1, from coordinate 17,769 downwards.
ACAGCAGAAAAACCACGTGTGTAATGCCAGAGCCGAAGAAGAAATGAAAGGTAATGTGGAGATGAGAATGTGCAGCATATACACAGAAAACCCCAAGGTATTTCTGTGGAGTGCCTCAGAGAGGATATGTATGGAAGAAAGATACTGTAGAAAGGTGGTTAAAATAAGACGAAGACGAGAATATTGTGCATGGGTAAGATTAAGATTATAATCGGGAGCATCCCCCAAAGAGGTAACAATGAAACCAACAACTGCTGATCCAAAAATCGATAGTCAGCACGATGGTAAGAAAGGGTATACTGATCCGAGGGTCTCGGCGGGCACAGAATGCTGATTTCCTTACATTGAGAGACAAAATTGTCAGCATGTACCCGATTATCTGGAGAGGGAGGAACAAAAACAAAAATGGTTGAGAAGAGGTTTCATGTAATAAATATGAAAGGGCTAAAACATCACAAACCTGAGACACAAAACCCCTGAAGGCCGTATTAAGCCTAGATGATTCCTTAGGTAGCAAGTGGGAAGAAACAGCAAACTCTGAAGGCTGGAAAAGACGATCAAAATCCTCGTCATTTTGTAGAATTTCCGCCGATACAGGAGCAGTGTCAGTGTGGGCAGTATCAGGGGACAAAGGTTGGTCCATATAGCATTCAATCTCCAGAGTATAGTAGCAGAAAGATCTACAGTCAGGTCGTCCTCACCTGACGCCTGACAAATAACATTAGTTGTTTGTGTGACTCCCGAACTTTGGATTTCATAATGCAATATATAGCACTAATGCGCATGCGCAATTTGTATCCATTAAAAATAAATAAATAAACTAAATATGATCTGTAACTTTATATATATTTGTATGATATAGATAAAATATAAATCTATGCAGTATCAGTTTATTTTCTACAAAATATATTAATAGATAAATTTTATAACTAAAAGTTTTAATATCAAGAACCTTTTTGTACATATAAAACATACTAACATGGGACCAGCATTGGCATGAGCGTTGATGGCCAGCACTCATCGTAAGATACAGTGCAGATGTAAGCCCGATGAAAGACGGCCAGTATTGGCACAAAGCCAATAAATCCAGTCCGATACCAGAATCCGGCCGATATACACATGCTATCTGGGAAAAACACAGTGTTTCCACTGTGAAATAAAAAAAAACAATAAACCAAAGTGAAAACCAGCAGTTTTCCTATGTGAAGTAAAGAAAAGCAATAACTCTAAAATATATAAAACAAATAACCTGAAATGTTTGTTTCTAGTTAAACAAAACGCCAAATAATGAGCTATCTGTGCTCTGTCAACCACGGGTATCGAAACCTGGTTTCTAGCGTTTTAAATCCTCACACATACCGCTCTGCCACTAGGGGGCAAACTGGAATGAAAACCAACAGTATTTCTTCTGTAAAATAAAGAAAACCAATATTTTTTTCCCTCCGTGAAATAAACAAAACCTATAAATTGAAATGAAAACCAGCAGATTA
>NW_013674264.1:9269-15342 GCF_000517525.1 Limulus polyphemus | reverse complement strand
AATAACCTGAAATATAAACCTACGGTGTTTCCTCTATGAAATAAAGAAAAACAATAACCAGAAATGAGAAACAACAGTGTTTCCTCTATGAAATAAAGAAAAACAATAACCAGAAATGAGAAACAACAGTGTTTCCTCTATGAAATAAAGAAAAACTAATCTGCTGGTTTTCATTTCAATTTATAGGTTTTGTTTATTTCACGGAGGGAAAAAAATATTGGTTTTCTTTATTTTAGAGTGGATACCTTGATGGTTTTTATTTGGGGTTACTGTTTTTCTTTATTTCATAGAGGAAACACTGTTGTTTCTCATTTCTGGTTATTCCTGTGTGAAGTGAAGAAAACAAATAACAGTAAATGAAAACCAATTGTGTTTCTTCTGGGAAATAAACAAACCAGCAGAGTATCCAATCTAAAACCAGCAGATTATCCAATCTAAAACCAGCAGATTATCCAATCTAAAACCAGCAGAGTATCCAATCTAAAACCAGCAGATTATCCAATCTAAAACCAGCAGAGTATCCAATCTAAAACCAGCAGATTATCCAATCTAAAACCAGCAGAGTATCCAATCTAAAACCTTAAAATAACCAATAAAATAGAATGAAAAACAAAATTTTTTTTTTTCCGTAATATAAAGAAAACCAATAGATTGAAATGAAAACAAGCGGATTACCTGTGTGAATTAAAGAAAACCTGAAATAAAGAAATATAATAACACTAAAAGAAAACTAATAACCTGAGATGAAATCTAACCCGCAAGGAAAACCAAAAGTTTTTCTTCTGTGAAATATAGAAAAACACTAACCAGAAATGAAAACCGGTAATTTTTCTCTGTGAAATATAGAAAAACACTAACCAGAAATGAAAACCGGTAATTTTTCTCTGTGAAGTATAGAAAAACACTAACCCGAATTGAAAACTAATATTTTATCAACTGTTATGTAAAGAAAAACATTAATCTTAAAGGACAGCCTCGAACGATGTTTCCACTGTGCGGAATAAAGAATAACAGTAACCATACAGGAAAAATAGCAGAGTTTCCACTGTGCGGAATAAAGAATAACAGTAACCATACAGGGAAAAATAGCAGAGTTTCCACTGTGCGGAATAAAGAATAACAGTAACCATACAGGGAAAATAGCAGAGTTTCCACTGGCAGTAAAGAATAACAGTAACCATACAGGGAAAATAGCAGAGTTTTCGCTATTCTTTACTGCCAGTAGTAACCATACAGGAAAAGGAAACTCTGCTAGCTATTCTTTACTGCCAGTAGTAACCATACAGGGAAAATAGCAGAGTTTCCACTGGCAGTAAAGAATAACAGTAACCATTAAGGAAATTAGTGTATGTACACTGTGAAGTATAAAAATGAAATAACCCGAAAATATAATAACAAAGCAGCAATGTTTCGACTTTGAAGTAAGAAAAAACAGTAGCATTAGTGGAGAACCATTAGTATTACATTAAAAGTAGGGTAAAACAAGAACCTTAGATGAAAACTAATGTTATTTACACAGTGAAGAGCAAAACAAAACAATGATCATAAAGAAAAATAGACGGTGTTTCCACTGCCTTTTAAATAAAACCTCTAAAGGAAAATCAATATTATTTGTGTTGTTTATTTTAAATGTTGTTTTTTCCCCAATTGTTATTGAGAGAATTGTCCATGTTGGCATAAATGTCATGGTGTATCTGATATTGCTTCCAAAATATTTATATAATATCTGACATGTTAGTCTTTGTGTGGTACACTGAGGCTAGTGGTTATGTTGACGTAAATATATTTTTCTAGGACTGGAGGCAAAACGCAAACTTAAATGTAGGATGTATATAAGTGTGTGTATATTATACAGAAACATGATTTTTCCGCTAATTACCTTTAACTGGGGTAGTAATTTGTATTGACTAGGAAAATATAAATCTCAACCATTAATTATATTTGTTGGTTTAATATATTTTTATTAATTTTAGTATAATATAAAATTGTATAAGTAAATGGCGATAAAGCTTGCCAAACCCTTCTCAACTGTAGTTTTTAACTGCTTAAAATTCATATAACTATATCAGATAATATATAAATAAATTGTATTACAAGAGAGGGCCTTCTTAGGATTCGGGTAAACATGCATTTAAAGAACTATAAAAATTGTACAATTTGCAGATATCATAATTGGTTTTATAGATTTTAGAAAACATTTCTTTATATTCGTTTTTTAGGAAAACATAATTGTCTGACAATTATAGTTCTTTTAGTAAAATTTTCACTTTTTGAGGTTGGTTAAGAACTCAGTCTGTCTTTTACCTTATGGCTGCAAAAAATTTGCAAAACGAATGAGTATGTATATTAAAAGTACCATTAGTATTTAACAGAGGGCACTTTATTCGCAAGCTATAAAATATGTTTCTTTTTTTTTCTTTCTTAACAAGTCATAATTTTGAAACTAAATAATCAAATCATACAAAAAACTTTAATACAGGAAGAAAATAAATAGTTTAATTTTTATTACTCAGCAGTTGATGCGCTGGTTAATTTAACACATTCTAAGTCATTACGAACTGGCCATTTTAAAAACCCTGATCAAAACAGAAGACATCCCATTGAAAGTTAAAGCTCTGCAAGGGTTCCAAGTATTCGAGAGCTTAATTAATCAATCACATAAAACACACTTTAAACGCTAATGTAACAAATGTGGCGCTAGAATCACATTTATATCGGTATTCATTACGTAAGGACTCCAAACAATCATGAAAATCAAATCATTCACTACGAGAACAGGAGCAGAGCTATAGAAACAAAACACAAAAACAAAGACCAACTGTTTGCTACCAAATATCAAATTAGTTAGACAAAAAATATCTTCTGTCTTTAAATAAAATACAAACAAATAATGAGAGCACTCTTTTATCGTTGTTACGACAGCGGAAGTCTCGTGATTCTAGTAACACGTCATGAGCTTCTAGAAAATTCATGTCTCTTCGTGAAGTCTCGAGTGTTTACTTGATATGCGGTATTCTTGTATATAAGACCGCCAAGAAGTGACGGCAACAATGTAATTGAATTGCAGACAGAGATAGAGACGGACAGTTGGGTCGGGCGCGTGAGTCGTTCGTTGTGAATTATAGCGTTTGTTATAGCGTGACAGTGGAAATTAAGTGTATTCCCAAGTTGTATTCAGAAAGAACAAACTAGTTTTATTTAAGAAAGGACTTGTATCGCTAAAGCTTCTTCGGAAAGAGTTTTTACGGAAAATTAACTAACGACCAGAGACGTAACATCGTGTTTCACTATTTCAATGTGAAAAATGTGGTAATTAATCTGTATCTCTAATATATTCTTACCTGTCCAATCTCATAGAAGATTTTCGTGACACAGTAAATTGGATGTCAATAATCGCGCATCACTAATTACACAGCCATTAAAAGCACAGTCGCCCCGAATCTTAATTCATGGAAACTCATCCCTGAAGTAAATAACCAATTCAAGAAAGAAGAAGACGTCAATTCATCAGAACTCGAGACCTTATCCTCGCCAACAATCAAATTAAGAAACTCATCAACAACAGCACAATTGGAACACATTCTGCACATCAAACAATGAAACAAAACCCCGGTGAATATTTAAAAAAGTATGTAACGACGGCACAAATACTCTTTCAGTCAACATTATTTACAACACCACCACGACATAAATTGATGATAAAAAACCCAAACTCTTTGCACAGTATTAAAGAAACTCATTCAACACATCTAATTAACCCAGCTTTGACAATCAACATTACAATTTCATCACTATTCATGTTAACGAATCTCTATAGACACCAACATTTCCAATTACTGTACCAAACTATCAAAACCAATACAATCCCGGCTCATCTCAACTTAAAATCATTTTAAAAATTCTTAAATGGCATCAATAATTATTTAATTAAAAACTCTTTGACAAGATATGAACTCACCTAGTAGCCCTGGCCATTACCCGTCAATCTTGAAAATACGCGATAATTAAAGTACTTCCCAAAAAAGATGTGAACCTCAATTCACCTAACAGTTACAGACCGATAAGCCTTCTTTACACATTAGGCAAACTTATGGAAAAAATTATCTCTAAACGTTTACTACATTTGCTTGAAAATAGTAACATTCTTAACAATACTCAAAACGCTAGCAGAAAACAAAGACAGACCACAGACCAGCTAGTTAGACTAATCGAGTCAGTTTATCAAGGATTAAATCATAAACATACAACAGTGGCAACATTTCTAGACGTCAAACAAGTGTTAAACTCAATCTGGCATTACACTTGTGACGGATTTGTTATTATTTATCTATTTTAATATCAACGTTTATTTAGATTAAGTTTATATTTAGAAACATGCATAGCCTATAGTGTTAAATATGTATTGTGAAACTCCCGCCTCTTCTCTAAAGTTGTAGAAGATTCTCGAGTGTAAGAATCAGCAATATATATATGTACGTAAACGCTAGTGTTAGCGTCAGTATTGTTACTGTGAAATTTCGAGAAACTCTCCCCACACCTATAAATATAACCAACGCGACACGCCTAAAAAGTAGTATCTATTATTAGTTTGCTACGGTCAGTGATTATAACTGTGATTGTTATAACGCTTATCAATCGAAAAACCTCAGATATTTGACCAGGAGTATTTACAAAGTTCTAACATTACAAATTATTTAACTTCAGTGGATTTTCATCGGACATTAGTACTTTTACGAAAACATTAAATAACTTCATCGTGGAAAAATCGGCATGTGTGGTTAGTGAAGAACGAAGGACAAAGCTAGCTAGTTCACCATTAAGCGAATTGTACCTACATCAACTCGTAATTAACTTGCTTATCGTGAACCCTCGATAAGATATCAAGAAATTTCCAAACCAGAAAGAAGACTTTATATTGCTTGTAAGATTGTAAATTTTTATATATAAGTCATTGTGTGTAATAACAATTTGTAATAACTGTCATTGTAATTTGTATTGTTTTTTGTATATTGAAACATTTGTATAAAACAAAGAAAACTGTGTGTATCAATCTTGTTGGCAAATATCATAAAGTGACTATATAACGGCTTTTACTTGCCTGCTAAATCCAAAATGCAACTTAACTACTAAATTTAAAGTATCATTTAACTCAGTTTCAGACCTTTCGAAATTGTAATACATAACATGATAAATTGGGGGCTTATGTCCGACATTTGAATCAGAGACAAAATTCAATATAAATTAAAATTTAAATCACAATTGAATTGATATTTATCAGTGCCAAAAAGATTTGATCATGTCTGATTATCTAGATTTTATTGAATCACAAACTCACGAACAACTAGAAAAATATAACAAATATTGCTCGAAATTGCCAAAGTTTTAGAACTAGAAGTTAAAAGATCAATGAGAAAAAGAACTAAAAAAGTGTATTATCAAAATACTAGTTGATGATGATTTGTTGTCTGAGGAAGCATTGGAGGAATACTCTAGTGTCCCTACTAGCCAATCGGGGTTGAGTGATAAAGCTAAATTAGAGATTTAGCTAAAACTCAAACAACTCGAGCTCGAACAAGCTCGTATCGAAGCCGAGAAAGAACAAGCTCGTATCGAAGCCGAGAAAGAACAAGCTCGTATCGAAGCCGAGAAAGAACAAACTCGAATCGAAGCCGAGAAAGAACAAGCTCGAATCGAAGCCGAGAAAGAACAAGCTCGCATTGAAGCCGAAAAAGAAATTAGGCTGAAAGAAATGGAAATTAGATGCAACTCCAATCAACCAAGACAATATGACAACTTTGAACTTAATCGATATGGTAAAATACCACCATTTGATGAAAATGAAATTGATAACAATTTCCAACATTTTGAGAAGGTTGTCCAAACCATGGAATGGCCCACTAAAAAATTGTCATTATTATTACAAAGTGTTTTAACTGGTAAAGCTTATGCCACTCTCTCTCTAGAAGACTGCAAGAATTATGATAAGGTTAAAGCAGCTATTCTCAAAGGTTAAAGCAGCTATTCTCAAAGGATACAAGTTAGTACCAGAGGCTTATCGCCAAAGGTTTTGAGG
>NW_013674264.1:7229-8399 GCF_000517525.1 Limulus polyphemus | reverse complement strand
ATGCCACTCTCTCTCTAGAAGACTGCAAGAATTATGATAAGGTTAAAGCAGCTATTCTCAAAGCATACAAGTTAGTACCAGAGGCTTATCGCCAAAGGTTTTGAGGTTATCGAAAAGAAAATAATCAAATTTATATGGAATTTGCCCATGAAAAAAGAGGTTTATTTCGATCGATGGTGTAATTCTATGCATATTGGCAATAGTTTCGACAAACTAAGACAATTATGTCTAATTGAAGAACTTAAATGTTGTGCACGTGACGACTTCAAAACTTACTTGGATGAAAAGAAAGTTGAAACACTACAGGAAGCAGCCGCTCTTTCAGATGATTACACTTTAACACATAAAACCACTTTTCATAAAAAGAAATTCTTCTAAAGAATCCAGCTCCTCTAGTTCGAAATCTTCTGACAGTCGGGCTAAAATTTCACCAAAACCGTCAAGACCTGTCTGCCATTTTTGTAAAACACTTGGTCATGTTATATCTGATTGTTGGTGTTTGAGGAAGAAAAAAGAAAATGAGGCAACACCCAATGCGTTTGTGGTTCAAATATGGACGTAGTTTCACCAGATCACCCGATGTTGTTGATTTGGCCACCGATATAAAGGCTGATGTGATCAGGGAGGACTTTAGACCTTTTGTGTCTGTTGGTTCTGGGTCTTTGACAAATGATACTACCAATCCCACACCCATACGTATTCTACGTGATACTGGGGCGACTCAATCATTGTTGTTAGAAGGTATATTACCTTTAGATTAGAGTTCCGCCACTGGTGAGACTGTTATTGCTCAGGGTATTGAGAGTGGCTTTGTTGATGTTCCTCTTCATAATTTTTATTTAGCATCAGACTTAGTTTCGGGACCAGTTGTGGTTGGAGTAAGACCTACTCTGTCAGTTAAGGGTGTATCATTGTTGTTGGGAAACGATTTGGCTGGGGGAAAAGTTGGTACCGAACCTGAAATGGTTAGCAAGCCAATTACTGTTTCATATAAGCATGATGATGTCATTGAGGAGAATTACTATGTGTTTCCCTCGTGTGCTGTGACTCGAGCTAAGGCTAAGAAATTAAGCCAAAAACAATTGATAGACATGGATACAGAGGACGATGTTATAGATTTGTCTCAAACATTTTTTTGGATCTTGTGGATGATTGTCCACCTGACAATAT
>NW_013674264.1:0-7219 GCF_000517525.1 Limulus polyphemus | reverse complement strand
AAGAAAAAAGAAAGAAAGTAAAAAAAGAAAGAAAAAAGAAAGAAAGTAAAAAAAAGAAAGAAAAAAGAAAATAAAAACAAACCATAATACTGTTAAATTGCAGTTAATCACTACAAGACTATGATTTGAAAATAATCTTTGTCAAAGGGGTTGATAACATTTGTGCTGATACACTTTCATGTGCCAATTGTGTTGTATACTGTCATGATTATTGAAGTTTTGTAATTGTTTGAATAATATATCATATATAATGTATTGTTGTCAATGTATATATATAATATCTTAGTTAAAAATGGTCTAATGCCAATTTTTAATTCTCTAAGGAGAAATTTGTGACGGATTTATTATTATATATTATTTCAATATCAACGTTTGTTTATATTAAGTTTATATTTTAAAACATGTATAACTAATAATGTTAAATATGTATTGCAAACTCCCGCCTATTCTCTAAAGTTGTAGAAGATTTTCCAGTGAAGAATCAATAATATATATATAACTACATAAACGTTAGTGTCAGCGTCAGTATTGTTACTGTGAAATTTCGATAAACTATCCACATGCCTATAAATATAACCAACGCGACACGCCCAAAAAGTAGTATAGATTATTAGTTTGCTATAAACTTTGGAAGCTATAATTGTGATTGTTATAGCGCTTATCCATCGGAAAACTTCAGATATTTGACCAGGAGCATTTACAAAGTTCAAACATTACAAATAATTTAACTTCAGTGGATTCTCATCGGACATTAGTATTTTTACGAAAACATTATATAATTTCATCGTGGAAAACTCGGCGTGTGTGGCTGGTGAATAAGGAAGGACAAAGCTAGCTAGCTAGCTTCCCGTTAAGCGAATTGTACCTACATCAACTCGTAATTAATTCGCTCATCGTGAACCCTCGATGAGATATCAAGGAAGTTCCAGACTATAAAGAAGACTTCATATTATTTGTAAGTTTGTAAAATTTGTGTAGATAAATTATTGTGTGCAATAACTATTTGTAATAAGTGATATTGTAAATTGTATTATTGTCTGTATATTAAAACATATTTGTGTTAAAAAAGAAAACTGTGTGTATCAATCTTGTTGGCACATATCATAAACTGACTATATATCGGCATTTACTTCTAAGTCCAAAGTACAATTTAAATACTAAATTTAAAGTATCATTTAACTCAATTTCAGGCTATTTGAAATTCTGATATGTAACACACTCTAAGGTTCAAACTGTTTAACTCTCATAACTAAATGGCTATCCAACTATCTCGTAGATAGAACAGCCAAAGTTAAATTAAGAACGTCACATTAAGCTCGTTTCCGTTAAAAGCAGGTGCACCACAAGTCTCAGTTCTCAGCCTGTTACTTTACATTCTCTTTGTAAACAATATACCATTCCATGACTTTAGCTTACAGTCTATCCTCGCAATACGCAGACGATATCGCGGTCTGGAGTACATCACGTGACCCACTTGTTGCTGCAGCCAGAGTTCAAGAAATGTTAAATATCATAATGCGCTGGTGCAACAAGTGGAAAATAATTCGTAATCCTATCACGTCACAAGCCATAGCTTTCCACAAGAAAAAAATAAAACATTTGGAAACACTCAGAAAAATTAAACTTTAATTCTACAACACGCTCATCACATTTAAAAAACGGTCAAATTCGTGCACGAGCTGGAACGGACACTTTAACACCATTCTTAAAAACGCAAGAAAAAAGACTAGCGTACATACGTCGTATCGGGGGCATGAACAAAGGCTGTAACAGGCTATCTATCTTAAAAATATACAAAGCCTTCATAAGGCCTCTATACGAATATGGTTGCCCCCAGAATGCCCAGAAGAAAAACATTTTCACGGGGAGAGCGTCGAATTAAATTGCCCTGACCGTGCCCTAGATATGACTCTGAAAAGAAAGGTGTTATTATCATATAGTTTAATACACTGTGCAGCTAATTGGTGCTTAGTGATTTTATGTAGTTAAAATGAGATATATAAGTTTGCCACGTGGCGGCTAGTGTTCCAAAAGTTCTTGTTTTATTTTTCACTATTTTTCTGCGAGGTTATGGATGCGGTATTTTTTTGGTGGTATATTAGTGACTTTACTGACGTATTCATGAGGAGCGCGTATTGATAGTTTGAATGCTGTTTTGATAGCTGTGTGTTGTTGCTGGCGTAACTTGTTATAGCTTTTGTCGTGTTACAGGTTGCCTTTCCCCCACATCAACGTTTCTGAGTATAGGATTTGTAGATCCCAACTCTAAGTAGGGCCGTTTTTCCATTAATCTTAAACCTTTTTTTTTCCCATTAAATTTAAACCTAACTTCAGCTTAAACCAAAAGCCAAATTTAAAGTATGCAGTCAGTGTGTATGTATATATCTATATATGTACAATATCAGGTCACTGACTTTGCACGTACTCGGTCTGGATCTCTCTGTTACTCCAAACAATACTTCACGTCTGGCGTCATCACTGTCCAAGCTTCAATCAAGATCAAGATAAGCTCTCCTTCTCTCCATGTCAATGTTTCACAGCTTTTCTGGCATACACGTCTTCAAATACCATCTCAACAATCCACGTATTTGTTTAATAAAAATTAGCTGACAACCTTAGAATAAGAAACGCCCGAATCGTTTGTCAAGCTCTTCTATGAGTCAAATCAAAATCCGTGGCAGGAATATAGGTTTAAAATATTTCAAGCCCAATTTTATTTTGGTGCCTGAAAGACAACCCAGGGTTGTCAGAAACGTTTTGTTTCTTTTCACCTATGCGATGAGAGAGTTAATGCCAAACGAATTTCTGAGCCATTGGGCTTATTTTAATATTGCGTCACAGTGACTGACCTTATGAAAAGGTGGAGAGCGTCACAGTGACTGACCTTATGAAAAGCTGGAGAGCGTCACAGTGACTGACCTTATGAAAAGCTGGAGAGTGTCACAGTGGCTGACCTTATGAAAAGCTGGAGAGCGTCACAGTGACTGACCTTAGAGATACTCAATTGATCAGGCTAGTTGATTAGTCGTTTGTGTTTTGATCATCTAAAGCTTTTAGTGGAGTCCTATAGGTTTTCTCTCCAGCTTTTCATAAGCACATTGTTTCCCTCATGATTAAATGTGTGAATTACTGGTTAAGTTCCAACTGTGACGCTCTCCAGCTTTTCATAAACACATTGTTTCCCTCATGATTAAATGTGTGAATTATTGGTTAAGTTCCAACTGTGACGCTCTCCAGCTTTTCATAAGCACATTGTTTCCCTCATGATTAAATGTGTGAATTATTGGTTAAGTTCCAAAGTTGGGATCGGAAAGGACAGAAATGTATTAAGTTGCAGAAAAACGTTCTTCATCTTTACAGTATCTGTGAAGACTAGCGAAGACGAAAAAACCGTTTATAATAATAATGATATATGCCGTTTCTTCACTTCCATAGAACGCATCTTCCATGATGACAAGAAGATACTTGCTGTTCTCCAGTTGCAGTTGGTAGAATTATACTCCATTTAAAACGAAGTAAAGTCATCGACATTCTGTCCATTGTGAAGAAGGTCATAGGGTATGAAACAATGAAAAACTTCTGAAACGCTTTGATTGTTTAATCCGTACTTCTAACGTTAGTACAAATAACGATGGCACTTCCAGAAACACAGCAGATAAAGTCAAGTTAGCTATGTTGGGGAATATTACATACTCGGGAAACTTGAACTTGTTTGTTTTAGGGCAAAGTCACATTAGGTATATATGCAGCAGAACACTGTGGGCACCAGAAATGAATTTCACGTAACAGAATATTCTAGAAACTGGAACTGGTCGTCTAGGATATGTTTAGATTATGCGTATAACAGAATATTGTAGAAACCGGAACTGATCTTCTAGGATATGTTTAGATTATGCGTGTAACAGAATATTGTAGAAACCGTAACTAACCCTGTAAGGTGCATCCAGATTACATTTTTGACAATACAGTGGAAACCGGAAGTGGTCTTCTAGTATGTGTTCAGATGACTTGTGTATCAGAATGATATTGAAACCAGCACCTTCTTGAGTCATTCAGATCATATGTGCAGTATAACACATTCAGATTACGTGTGTGTTGTATAATACTGTGGAAATTAAAACTATTTTTTTAAGTTCTGATACAGAATATTGTTGAAACTAGAACTGATCTTATACAGTATGCTATTGACTAATGAAGAACTAATTTTCTGTTACTGACTAAACCAGAACTGATCTTCAGGGACACACAATATTATTACACAGTATGCTATTGACTAAAGAAGAACTAATTTTCTGTTACTGACTAAACCAGAACTGATCTTCAGGGACACAAAATATTATTATACAGTATGCTATTGACTAAAGAAGAACTAATTTTCTGTTACTGACTAAACCAGAACTGATCTTCAGGACACAAAATATTATTATACAGTATACTACTGACTAAACCAGAACTGATCTTCAGGACACAAAATATTATTATACAGTATACTACTGACTAAACCAGAACTGATCTTCTACTAGAGCACATTAATTTTAATGTTTAGCTGATTACACAAGAAACATGAAAATATAGTAATGAACTTTATTAATTTATTACGCTCCTCTAATAAAAAAAACAACTAATGTTTGTTGACTTGTGAGTATAAATATACATTACAGAACTTCAATGTACTCTATGAATTCTGAAAAACAAAAACTGTGAGATCATATTCATTGTACTAAGAAGAAAACTTGTTTACTTGTCATTATTGTTTAAGTCCGAGTGGGGGTTGTTATCAAAGTGTTGCAGTCTAGCACAACATCGAATCTGAATAAACACACCAGCTATGACGACAGCATGTCTCGTTTCCTGAAAACCAGTTCTTGTACTGTTATCTCGTTAGTTCATCCTGAATATTGCAACATTCGGATAAGGCAGTTACATTGCTCAACATTCTCCAATGTACAGTGAAACTAACTCCAACTAACACAAGTTAAATAAAAAATACATCAAAGTTTACTGCATCGATTTAACTTAAATAGAAGAGACAGAGAGATAAATGAATACTACTGTAGCTAACAATAGCTAATGAGGTGGAGAATGTTGATATCATACAAACTGTTTTTAATCTCGATGCACGAAACAGTATACAATGTAATAATTATTCAAACTGTTTTTCCGGAACCAAATAATCTAAGAGAAGTCTAGTTTTTTAACGCATCTAAGTAGCCCCACTACATAAATATTTTAATTCGATGACTTTTGAAAAAAAATATTATCCAATGAAATAGCATTAATAAGATATAAAATATCATATTATCAGCATTAGAAGGCGTTAATAAAAGCGGGAGATTATAACAAAATAATATAATAAATGTTAATAATAGAATGAGGTGTTATCCAAATGCTGTTATAAGATGTCGATAATAGCAAGAGATGCCATGCGAAAGGTGTTAAAATTTGTTAAAAATAGCATTACATATATTCCAAGTGTTAATAAGATCATGAGGTATCATCCAAATGGTATTGTAATGTTTTAATAATATCAAGAAATTTCATAAACGTTTTTACAGTATAGACTTCAGAATGAAACTTTGTTTACTTGAATCAATGATCCAATTAACATTCTATAAGCGTCATTCAAACAGATGTGGGATCTTATTTTCTCGGAGTGATAAGTTATTTTCTTAAAAAACTATATAAATAAATCTTTGTAAACGAAAAAAAAAATAGGAAATAAAACAAAATATTTTGACAAAGGCCTGAGAAATTTATATAAGATATTGTACATTTACAAATCTAATGCAATTATTGTATTTGTTTTTAGCACAAAGCCACACAATGGGTTGTTCGCACTCTGCCAATCTCGGATTTTAAAGTTGAGAGTTATAAACTTATTGTTGAAGTCTTTCGAGATGCCGTTCTGTTCACTCGACCTACGTTTGAAGATTAATCCTCCAAGACTTTATGCTCAAAAGTCACTCTGAAGATTAATCCTCCAAGATTTTATGCTCGAGAGTCACTCTGAACGAGGTGGTTTCTAGCCATTTCAACTTTATTTGTTCTTCACGAAAATTTTACCTAAATCATCTATAAAAAACACCGAAATAACAATAATATACGCTCATACATACTATCATTGAAGAAACAGAGTTATATACCCATTTAATCAACAATAACAGTATGCATGAAAGTACTGTAATTAACATTAATATACACCGATGAAGCGGTTGTAAAAATACTGTTAATAAAGAAACAATAATATACACCATAATGTAATAAACTCATGCTCCAAGCAATTCATAAAAACAATAATGCAAATTCAATGAAGTGGCAGTATACAGTTTTATTTTCTAGTTTCTGTTTATATCATTGAAAGAGTATATGGCGTTATTATGTTTCTAAGTTCGGTTTTATTTGTTAGAAACAGAAAATTAGATATATTTATACGTCTCCTTAAATACGTTTGAAACTTGTCCCACCCATCTATTCACCCTTTCCTATAGTATAAAGAGGGTTGATCTAATTTATTTATAATAATTCAAATGTATGTGAAAGACGTTTGCACTATCCTAAAAAAGATATTGAAAACATATCTATTTTGTGATTTCCAGCTCTCTCTTTTTGTCCCTGCTGGACATACGTTTGATAACCTTTCTTGAAAAGAATTCTAATTTAGCAAACTGTTTTAAGAACTTGAATATAAATCTTCAAATTGTTTGGACGAAACTGTGTATGTCTCGTTTTTCAGCGTGGTGCTAGATCTCTTTTGTTTTGTCTTGCCGCCACTGGTTTTTGATTTTCTCAATAATCTTTTGAGCTTTGGCTTTAAGGTGTTATACGTCCTTCTGCTTTGATGAGGTGTCATTTTGCTAGTCAGAATGGCCCCTTTTTTTGTGGACAAGTAGGTCTTGAACCTCAACATCATTTTCATCAAACCAGACTTGGTGTCAGTATACAGCAGTTTGGAATTCCTTCCAGATATATTTAATATTGCCTTTAGTTGTAGGAAAGGTAGAAAGCTTATTATAAAGATGTTGTTAGAAACCTTTAAAGGTTTTCGGGTTTTGAAGAGGCTTGATGTTGAATGTCCTTAACATTGCTCTTGAATGTTTCTGGTTGTTTGGAGCAAATCGATTACTCAGAATCGATCTAACAAAGTGATGATCCATCCAACAATCGTCAGTTCTTCGCATAGCTCGAGTGATATGAATGGTTTCTCCAATCACAGGCCCTG
>NW_013674263.1:23869-29309 GCF_000517525.1 Limulus polyphemus | reverse complement strand
ACTGTAGAAACAACAATAAAGTAGAAATGACAATAAAACCAAGTACAAGAACTACTCTCTGGAACTGTAGAAACAACAATAAAACCAAGTACAAGAACTACTATCTGGAACTGTAGAAGCAACAATAAAACTTGATTTTATTATTGTTTCTACAGTATCAGAGAGTAGTTCGTGTACTTGGTGTTATTGTTGTTTCTACAGTGGCAGAGAGTAGTTCTTGTACTCGGTTTTATTATTGTTTCTACAGTGGCAGAGAGTAGTTCGTGTACTTAGTGTTATTGTTGTTTCTACAGTGGCAGAGAGTAGTTCTTGTACTCGGTTTTATTATTGTTTCTACAGTTCCAGAGAGTAGTTCTTGTACTTGGTGTTATTGTTGTTTCTACAGTTCCAGAGAGTAGTTCTTGTACTTGGTTCAAGAACTACTCTCTGATACTGTAGGCAGAGAACAGTTCGTGTACTTGGTGTTATTGTTGTTTCTACAGTTCCAGAGAATAGTTCTTGTACTTGGTGTTATTGTCGTTTCTACAGTATCAGAGAATAGTTCTTGTACTTGGTTTTATTGTTGTTTCTACAGTGGCAGATAGTAGTTCGTGTACTTGGTTTTATTGTTGTTTCTACAGTTCCAGAGAGTAGTTCTTGTACTTGGTGTTATTGTCGTTCCCCAGAGAGTAGTTCTTGTATTTGGATTTTCTTCCGTCAGTAGACAAGGTGCTTTATGTAGACTTCTGGGAGTTATTATGCTGTTGTTTCAACACCATACAGCCATTTGATGGGATAACAGACGTTTATTGTACTTTATGATATACAAATCAATAAATTACCTAAACACAGACGAATGAAAGTCTAGGTGGAATGACAAAATTAAACTCTGACAGTGTCCGGCGTTAGTAAGTTTTGTAATGCCATTGAATTTTGATGGCTTTTTGGAAGAGTAATTTAACAGCCGTTTACGACACAAAATACTCATACACTCAGATAACAATTTCCAAGAAGCATTGGAAAACAACGGATCATCCAAGATGGTTTGCAATAAGTCGTGCTAAGGAAAGTACGATGTCTTATAACAGGTTCACGTGCCCCAGGCAACTAGTACACAATACGATTAAGAATCTCGTCTGGCGTATTTGTTTGTTTGTTATGGATTTCGCGCAAAGCTACACGAGGGCTATCTGCGCCAGCCGTCCCTAATTTAGCAGTGTAAGACTAGAGGAAAGACAGCTATCCATCACCACCCACCGCCAAATCTTGGGCTACTCTTTTACCAACGAATAGTGGGATTGACCGTCACATTATAATGCCCTCACGGCTGAAAGATCGAGCACGTTTGTTGTGACGGGGATTCGAACTCGCGACCCACAGATTGCGAGTCGGGTATCCTAACTACCAGGCCAATCTCGTCTAATAAAACCGCCACAAATAACATGTATACAAGTTTCTTACGCGAATATTAGTTCAATCGTCGCATACTTGAAGAAGCTAGAGAATGAAAAAGATTTTCGTGGTATTCCATTTGAAAACATAGCAGTCAAATCACCGGGTTTGTGGATGTGTTGAAATACACGCTTGATTACCGTTAGTCTTCACTCGTGTACCTAATACATTTTGGAGAGCTTTTAGGGAGGAGTATTTGCTTCGAACACGAAATTCTGAAGACGGAGTCTTCTGCAGTGGAAGTTACGTCGCGTGTGTGTTTTGCTACAGCAAAGCCATATGGGGCTATCTGCTGTGTCTACCGAGGGGAATCGAGCCTCTGATTTTACCGTTGTCCCACCGAGGGATAAATTACGTCGCCTGTGTGTTTTGCTATAGCAAAGTCGTATGGAGCTATCTGCTATGTCCACCGAGTGGAATTAAACCTCTAATTTTGGCGTTGTCCCACCGGGGGATAAATTACGTCGCAAGGTTATTTATGAAGATGCACGGTCGTCAGATAGAACACGACCAGACATGGTGACATAAACTGTATAACGTATTTAACTTCTGTACGTGTTTATCTAGTGTTATATTACATAATATTATTAATATCTACCACAACTTCAAGTACACCGAGGAAGCATGCGGAATCGTACTAATATGTATCATCTATTTCACCCATGAAATTATCTACAAAGATTTAAATCAATCAACGCTACCTAACGGTGGTTATCTTCATTAAGGCTTTGACTCTGTTAGGCATCAAAGGCCATTCTTTTCATATAAAAAACGGGACGAACAAGAGAATGAAGAGAAACTCGAATACTTTCCTACTATTGAAAAATTTGTCAAATACGAAGCAACTATCAAGACGAGATGTGTTGGAACACGATTAGGAAAGACTCGCCTTAAATGTCAGAGAAACTTGGTGAACTGCCACGGCTGTAGTAACCTCGTGACGATAATGTGTTAAACTCATGACGACAATATATTGAATGTTGAAGTTCTACCAACCTCATGACGACAATATATTGAATGTTGAAGTTCTACCAACCTCATGACGACAATATGTTGAATGTTGAAGTTCTACCAACCTCATGACGACAATATATTGAATGTTGAAGTTCTACCAACCTCATGACGACAATATATTGAATGTTGAAGTTCTACCAACCTCATGACGACAATATATTGAATGTTGAAGTTCTACCAACCTCATGACGACAATATATTGAATGTTGAAGTTCTACTAACCTCACGATAACATCTTGGTGTACTGTTGAGGTCGTACCAGCCCAACGACGGCAACGAAACTAAATAATGAAAAATCTGTGATTGTGAACTAGTTGAAGAGTTTTAGCACAAGTATAGTTATGCATCAACCTCGGCAGGTTTGTTGTGACCTAAAGGATGACGGACGCTGTCTCTGAACGGTTGGGTGAATATTATTTAGTGTTGTGGCAGTTATTACTGGTGACGGAAGGAGCAGATGTATAGAACTACTAATGTTAATACGTTGTTATTCATACATGTCAACTTAGAGTACAGGAGAAATAAAGTGATCAACATTGGATTTTAAGTTGTTATTCATACATGTTAACTTAGAGTACAGGAGAAATAATGTGATCAACTTTGGATTTTAAGTTGACATGTATGAAAAACAACTTAAAATACAGGAGAAATAAAGTGATCAACATTGGATTTTAAGTTGTTATTCATACATGTCAACAGAGTACAGGAGAAATAATGTGATCAACTTTGGATTTTAAGTTGTTTTTCATACATGTCAACTTAGACTACAGGAGAAATAAAGTGGTCAACATTGGATTTTAAGTTGTTATTCATACATGTCAACTTAGAGTACAGGAGAAATAAATAAAGTGATCAACAAAGTATTTTTTATTTTTGCGAGTGACTTGTTCCATTTCATACAGAGACAAATAATCAATAAAACTTACATATTGCTTTATTTGTAATTTTTCCATTTTAAAGGCATTTGATCTGCTGGATGCTTTACACTCTAACTTAAACGTAAACCACTTTATGTTTATCACCGAAAAAAAGTACTTGTGAATGTATATTGTGGCAATAAGTGAGTGGAAAGTTAAAACATTGCTTAACTCTGTAACACTGAAGTTCACCTGTTTCTGATTGGCTCCATATACAAATCGTTATTACTGTGTCTTTCGTTGTTTGTTTTTTTAACAATACTTCTGTAACGAAAGGAGTTCTAGACTGGCAACAGTGTAGTTTAATAACTACCAAGAGTTGGTTGGTATTACACGTTGTTTGTTTATCCAAGCATATAACATCAGTTGTATGTAGTCGAAAGAATTTATGCTAAGCAATGTTTTTCTTTGAACACGATTTAGAGTATATTGTTAGTATTTCACATGACTGAATCATCTCATTTTTAACAATTACACAGTCACTGAAAACCAGTGATGTATATACGGAATCCTCAGATTAGAAGGCAGATTTGTGTGAGCACCTAACCAGCTCATCAGTAGTCAAATGATCACGAATTCTTGCTAAGACGTGTTACAAAATAAGTATCTCAGACTTCGTTGCTACGACGTCGTTAACAAGGTAAGAATTAGAAGATCTTATAGAAACCGTATGGTGAAAGCTAGCATCAATTTCTCTCTCTCTCAGTAATTAGAATACACGTGCATTCACGTGGGAGGGTTTTATACGAAGTCAGAGAGACAATTTCTGCATTTCTACATATTCTGATGACCAGACAAGCTAGTCAGGCATGCTTTCCGGAGAGGCCTGTCCCAGGAGATGAGTCCTAATCCTCTTACTTCTATCCCCCAGCTTGTGAAGTACTGATTTTTAGGCTTGATCTAGTGCGGCAGAGCGTTTCCACATTAATCTAGAATTAAATAAAACATTTACTTCTGCATCTCGCAACACCCTGGGCTTTGTGCATTCTAGCAATTTCGATTGTGGAGAAAAACAAACTTCCGTTTTATTAATCATAAAGAAAGTAGGCGGATTAAAAGTTTTATAAGTCTTGTCCTTGTGTCTGTACGTAATATGCAGATAGATTCCCCTTGCTGTTCGAAAAATATGCAAAACTACATGGTCTAGTGCGTCAGCGTTGGTGCGTAGATGTTGTCTAATCTCATAAGCTGTGCTGGCGGGCTGCATATCAGATTAACGAAAGAA
Source organism: Limulus polyphemus (assembly GCF_000517525.1). Classification (NCBI taxonomy): domain Eukaryota; kingdom Metazoa; phylum Arthropoda; class Merostomata; order Xiphosura; family Limulidae; genus Limulus; species Limulus polyphemus. The sequence continues at coordinate 24,722 of NW_013674263.1, read as the reverse complement.
TGGAGAATGATTCTGGTTGGCTCTTAGTTCACAGGCTTCATGGGCTTAGCGAAGCGATGGGATTAACGTGAAGGAAGGCCAAGATTCGAGAGAAAAAACAAAACAAAAAAAACCCTGCTATTTTGTATGCACGGTAAGAAGATTTCTTGTCTACTATCCCCTAATAAGACAAAAATCAGTAATAAGAACACCAAGCCTACGCGAACGATATTTTACTTCATAATAAATTCCAGATTAGCGTGGATGCTATGGGGCGGCCTTAGCAATGAAGCCCTAAAGCTTATTACAAATTCTAAAGAAGCTGGAGAGTTTCTCCCGAGACACGAGTTCCTATAAAACGAACTTCCGATTCTAACAACAACAAAAAAAAAGCACACACACACAGAGTAAAGTACTAAGTTTTCACGTTGTCATTACAAGTATACCTTTTCCCGATCTAACTACTAATCTCTAATATCAATGAATAAATCATGTCAATATTCAAAGGGACTACAAATACTGGGTTTCCACAACTTTTATATATATTCTTATTTTTTTACCGGCAAGACATGTATATTTATTATCACATGCTTAAATAAAGAAACGATGCTTTATCCCGTTCTCAGTTTCACGATGGAAACCCAGGCGTTTGTATTAAAATGCTGGAAGCTACATCTAAAACAGGTTGATTATTATTTAATTACACTAATTTTATTTACTACACAGACAAGATCTTTTCACAATATTTCTCATTAATCTTCACGAAAGTAACAGATTTCATTATACAGTATTACATGTGTATATATATATATATATATATATATATATATATGTATATATATATATTTGTAGTTAAACTATTTCGTTGCAAACT
>NW_013674263.1:14957-22869 GCF_000517525.1 Limulus polyphemus | reverse complement strand
AAACGGCTTTAAATGATGACATTATTAAACAATGTTTAAACGGCTTTAAATGATGACATTATTAAACAATGTTTAAACGGCTTTAAATGATGACATTATTATACAATGTTTAAACGGCTTTAAATGTTGACATTATTATACAATGTTTAAACGGCTTTAAATGTTGACATTATTATACAATGTTGAAACGGCTTTAAATGTTGACATTATTATACAATGTTGTTGAAACGGCTTTAAAAGTCGACATTATTATACCATGTTAAACGGCTTTAAAAGTCGACATTATTATACAATGTTAAACGGCTTTAAAAGTCGACATTATTATACAATGTTGAAACGGCTTTAAAATTGAAACGGCTTTAAAAGTCGACATTATTATACCATGTTAAACGGCTTTAAAAGTCGACATTATTATACAATGTTGAAACGGCTTTAAAAGTCGACATTATTATACAATGTTGAAACGGCTTTAAAAGGCTTTAAAAGTCGACATTATTATACAATGTTGAAACGGCTTTAAAAGTCGACATTATTAACCAATATTTTGTTGAAGTACATGAAATATGAAAGTTAGATTAATAAATATAATAAGCTTTATATAGTTTGTCTGTGAATTTGTAACATTAGTTCCACTGAGACCAAGTCAGAGTGCAAGGTATGTCCATCTTACAGTTTACATGTTGTATATTGATGACCTCTAGAACTCCTGAAACACATTCCAAAACAAATTATATATCTGGTATTTACTATCCTCTGTCATGAACTATTGTTAAATCAAGTAAAATGAATAGACAATAATTCTGACATCAAACACAAGTTGAATGGCACTCTGTAAGAGGTAATTGTATGAGCACTTTGACCCTCACCCATGCCCAAAGGGTTAATAACCATAATAAGCTTTATCTATTATACAAGTTGGCTTAATAAACGTAAGATTTATCTAGTATGCAAGCTAGATTAATAACCATAACAAGCTTTATTTAGTGCACAATTGGGATATATAACCATAATAATCCTTACATAGTAACAAGTTGGATTAGTAACCATAATAACCTTTATCTAGTGGGATTAATAAGAATTCAATTATGGAGAGACAAGACAACTACCTTTTGCACCAACAGCTTCGGAAGCTGAGTATCCCAGCTTAATAAGAGCCGTCCTAATGAGTTCTGTGAACAATGTGCTGGTGGGTACTATAGCATAACTGTCCAGTTCAATGGGCAGTTGAGTCGAATCACTAGAGGAGCTACTGTGCTGGGCAGGAGCTTGTTCAACCACACAGTGGACTGGGAGAGCTTTTCCTAAAAAGTCAAAAAACATATTTTTACTTCTACATCCCTCAAGTCAGCCAAAATGAGAAAAAGCATATTAATTACATCCAATAACCATCAATCGCCAACTTGGCTATAATCTGTCCAGGTGTTACTAAATAGGTTTTTTCACCAGAGATACCTATACTGATTAATACAGACCTTCTAAAATGGTGTGATGGATCAATCCAGTACTAAATGGGTTTTTCACCGGCTATACTTATCACACCAACAAGTCGTGCTTAAAACATACTTATCACACCAACAAGTCGTGCTTAAAACATACTTATCACACCAACAAGTCGTGCTTAAAACATACTTATCACACCAACAAGTTGTAATTAAAACACACAAGTTTGTGTTGGGACAGAAGTACAGGAAAAGCTTCTGAAAATTCAAACTTGTTCAAAACATGTTTCATATTACAGTTCACAATAATAAAAACAATTACAAGTGTTTCTTTCAGAGTATACTACGTCAAATGTAAAGCGCAATCTGAAAAACAATAACATTTTTCAAGAGCTCATAACACTTTAAGGTAAAGCGTAATTGATCGATCGATCGTACAACTGTACCAGACAAAACTACCAGTAATCAGAGCTGCATAAAAACTATAAACTTCAATAGTTAACAATACAATCAAGTTTACTGTAAATATATTCCCCAAACAGGTGAAAACTCCAAACAATGCTGCTGCATGACGTGTTGAATCAGAGTGTAAAATAAGTCATTCTCTCTCTTTCTCAAAAAATAAATATAGCAGTGCTTATCGGGACACTATTCTATCCAGACTTCAACAGAAAATAATTTAAACAGTCGTAAACCTTTCTTCTTAATTGTTTCTATAAAAAAATGGATTTACAAAGTTGAGAAATTATCATAAGATAAAATACAACAGTTGCTGCTTGAAGTCTACTGTCAACACATTACTAATACGTTCTGACCTATGGAAACTTTTATTAAGAGATTCAGATTATCAACATGGTTTCTAACACGCCACTCCTGCCAACCTGTAAGCAAACATAAAACTTTCAAACACTTAATGATTCAGATGAAGTTTAACTATTCTGTGTTTCAAGTTTTCACTCCAGTAAATGTAATACAGTTGTCATATCAAATGGTACATCACTGGATGGTATATATGCACAGAAAAATGAGAGTTTGTTTTAACCCCATGCGGTCAACATTGTTCAGGATTGTTAGCTTTCATTCATATTGGAAGATTGGCAAGGAAAGGTTGACAGGTGGGGAAAGGAGAGCTAGCTACCCCATTAAACAAAAAACTAAGTTATAACATAAAAGAAAAATTACAAATCACTTGACTGCAGAGAAATATTAAGTTACAGCAGGAAGAACTGTTGAGTTAACTTTTAGTATGAACAGTTAACTGTCTTCCTACTATCAGCTAGTTTGCACTTCACACTAAAAGTTAACTCAACAGTTCCTCTTCTTATGTGCAAACTAGCTGATAGTAGGAAGACAGTTTTCCTCTTATCAGTTGAACTGTTGAGTTAACTTTTAGTATGAAGTGCAAACTAACTAATAGTTGGAAGACAGTTAACTGATAAGAGGAGGAACTGTTGAGTTAACTTTTAGTATGAAGTGCAAACTAGCTGATAGTGGGACGCCAGTTAACTGATAAGAGGAAGGAACTGTTGAGTTAACTTTTAGTGTGAAGTGCAAACTAGCTGATAGTAGGAAGACAGTTAACTGATAAGAGGAGGAACTGTTAACATCAAGACAGAAGTAAAAGTTATCTAATAATAAGTAAGATTTTAAATTGATCGATCAAAGACAAAAGTGTAAACTAATCTACACCAGGTGGAACTGTTAGTTAATAATGAAACAAGTAAAAGTTGTGGGATAATAGGCAAGACTGTAAATTAAATCATAGAGTTAATATACAGCAAGAGGAACTGGAAGTTAGTAAATAGCATGCATTTAGAAATGACTAATAAGGCAAACTAAGTTAACTGACAGTAAGAAGAACTGGAAGTTAGTAAATAGCAGTCGTTTATAAATTGATAAATTAAACTAAATTAATTGATAAAACCTGGCAGTTAACTGACAGCAAAGGATTTGATAGTAAAAACAGACAAATGACTGCGAATTTCACAAATTTTTAAATGCAAAATTATTCTAGAACACTTAATACTCCATAGACTACGTAAAGTTCAACAGCTTCTCCACCCCACCACCACCACCACAAGATAGAAAAAAAAAAAAACGCAAGAAACCAACTAAGGTTATCGTATCAACGTTTCAAATTGATTATACTTTCTCAACAATACCCCCCCCCCCGCCTCTTTTGAGACTTTATATAAAAACCATATCGGTTCACCCAACATACAAGTTACTCTCGTTAAATATCAATAAACATAGAATCCTAGCAAGTGTTAGATAAATAAGAATTCTCAAGTGATATGAATAAACTGATTGATCTTTCGAATCTCATATAAAATCAATGTAGATTCGTTTACAAAAAAAAAAACATGAATTTTTATAGTCCCCTAGAAGTAACACGTAGAGACTCCTGTTCTTCATGGGATATTCTCTAGGTCTCTTTTTTTTCTTCTTCTACTTAAGCCTAACTAAAATCACGAATTTCGGCATAATGTTTTTCCACTAGTAAAAATATATAAAAAAAAGAAGAAAGATCATACTTTACCTGAGTTACTTCGAGAAATCAGAAATAAAATAATAATCATTTCTAATCATCTCGCGAATTCATCTTCAAGAGATTTATGTCGGCGGTTCTCGTAACCTAAAACACTTATAAGCTTAGACTAACTTCTAGTGATGAAATCCTGCACAAAATGACCGTTTATACACCTATCTACCACGTGGGAAACATACATATCAAGACGGAAACTTAGTACGTTCTCATCTTCCAAACGGAGACAAGCTAAAATCCACAAAAACTCCGTACCAAAACCTGAAATCTTCGGAGGTGTATCAAGCTAAGGACAGTACTTTACAAACCAACGAGGTTGATAAACTCATTAATAAACAATAACATATTCCAAAACATGCACAGTTGATGTAGAGGCCGAAAGTTTCCATTGCTAATACGAAGCTAGTGATTTATCACTGCATATATTAGTCTCTATACGGTTATGTTCGCATATGTCACGAAGGCCACCTCCTTTAGTAGTTTTGTAAGCTATTGTTTGTTTTCGGACAAAGACACATTGGGCTATCCGCTGTGTCCATTCCGATGAATCGAGCCCCGGATGTTAGAGTTAGAAGTCCGTAGACTTACAGCTGTCCCAACGGGTGGCATTGTAAGCAGTATTTTCAACGTTTTAATTTAGTTGTTTACATGATGATGACACTAGATTTAACTTTTTTTTTTTTATAAAATTAGTTCTACAATACCTAGAATGCTTGTAATTGTTAATGATCAAGAGACTTTGAGAAATATGAAGAAATAAGGATACTTTATAATTACGAGAATTAGTGTAGTATTGAGATGAGTAATCAAGAAGAGTGAAATATTTAGTTCAGTGTTAGTTATGTTACTCGATCGATTAGACGTGAAACTGTACAAGTTAGTTTTATTGTACGCTAGTCGTAGTATCATTAGCGAGTAAATTCCTGTTGAAAGCTGAAAGCGTTTTTTGTGAACCTAGGCCTACAACTGTGTACAAGTGATGGTAGCCTGCACTAAACGTTAAGCAATAAATAAACTAACTTCTCATTGTTACGTGGGATTGGACTTACCAGTATATTCACTAAATAATTCAAAGCAACAAGCATAACGAAAGAATAACATTACAACAATAGTGTACACCATTCAGCGTTAGATAAGAATTCTACTGTTGTTATCCATGATTGGGAGGGGTTGTTACTCTACTGTTGTTATTAGGTATTGGGGTTGTTGTATCTAAAGGTATATCACTATTTTATATAGTTCTCAGTTCCCTTAAACCAGAATGGACTTTCTAAAAACAGTTATAACAGTACCAAAAAAAGTCTTTATAAACTCGTTGTAACAGTACCAAACAAGCCTTTATAAACGCGTTGTAACGGTACCAAACAAGCCTTTATAAACGCGTTGTAACGGTACCAAACAAGCCTTTATAAACGCGTTGTAACGGTACCAAACAAGCCTTTATAAACGCGTTGTAACAGTACAAATCAAGTCGCCCTTCAAACAAATTTGAACAAGACGCATTTTTAAGTAGATACGAGCCGTGTATCCGAAAGAGGCGGTGAAAATATGAAGGTTTAATTGTGTGAAATAGACAACGCCAGATTACTTGAGCTAAATATGCAAAATTTCAAAGCATGAAACAGACCACGTGTTTAGATATCAGCTGTTCACCCAGTATATATATATATATATATAGAGAGAGAGAGAGAGAGAGCAGATAATTTACGCATTCGCAATTAACTTCAAAATTATTTAATAATTAAAGGAAGTTCCCTGTTATATAGACTGTTGATTACAACATTTCATCACGTTAATCTGGTGAAACTTTTTAACCATACATATTATACTTTCAATTATAAATAAGTTTTCATTCTAAAATTATATTATATGGATGATAGTAACAACCCCCCTCCCAATCATGGATAACAACAGTAGTAACAACCCCAATCACGGATAACAACAGCAGTAGAGTAACAACCCCAATCACGGATAACAGCAGCAGAGTAACAACCCCTCTCAATCACGGATAACAACAGCAGAGTAACAACCCCTCTCAATCACGGATAACAACAGCAGAGTAACAACCCCTCTCAATCACGGATAACAACAGCAGAGTAACAACCCCTCTCAATCACGGATAACAACATGAGAGTAACAACCCTCTCAATCACGGATAACAACATGAGAGTAACAACCCCTCTCAATCACGGATAACAACATGAGAGTAACAACCCCTCTCAATCACGGATAACAACATGAGAGTAACAACCCCTCTCAATCACGGATAACAACATGAGAGTAACAACCCCTCTCAATCACGGATAACAACATGAGAGTAACAACCCCTCTCAATCACGGATAACAGCAGTAGGGTAACAACTCCAATCTCAAAACCCGGATAACAGCAGTAGAATAAAAAAACTCAATTTCAATCCCGAATAACAACAGGAAAAGAAGAACGTCAATCCTGGAGAAAAACAGTAAAAGTGAGTAAATAAACAAGTTCAAAAAAGCTTTTCCTCCAAATGGGAACACATGACTGAAAAGTTTAAGGTGTCATAACCAAACTAACATAATAAAATATGATGATAATTCATTTCTCATTACTGTTATAAATACTCTCACGCCAGTACTTATCTTCCGTGGATACATAAATATGAAATACTGATAGAGTCACCGATCATTGCTAATAGTTTAGGTATTAATTCCCTCTGATAAGCAAAGAAATAACTCCGCGGTTTCAGCTCTAATAGTGCCCTTAATGACGGAATGAACCAACTGTAGTGAAGAAAGGGGGGAGGGACGAACTACCTAACTGTACCGGTAAAGGGATTATTTGTTGTCACGTTAACATTTGTGAGCTAATAGCATATTCAATATGCATGGCGACGGTCGAATTAAAAAGAGGAATGTCATGGCGGTTGGTTGAATTTCTTAGAATTAACGTAGCAGTTTACAAAATGTATACAGGGGACTTTGTAGGTGCTGTGTGCTACCTCTCTGACAGTGTTGGTACCATTATACAGGGGACTTTGTAGGTGCTGTGTGCTACCTCTCTTACAGTGGTGGTACCATTATACAGGGGACTTTGTAGGTGCTGTGTGCTACCTCTCTTACAGTGGTGGTACCATTATACAGGGGACTTTGTAGGTGCTATGTTCTAGTTTTCATATAGTGAAGGTACCACGATATAGGGGACTTTGTAGGTGCTGTGTGCTACCTCTCTTACAGTGGTGGTGCCATTATACAGGGGACTTTGTAGGTGCTATGGCCTACTTTTCATATAGTGATGATACCACGATACAAGGGACTTTGTAGGTGCTATGTACTACTTCTCTTACAGTGATGATACCACGATACAGGGGACTTTGTAGGTGCTATGTCCTACTTCTCTTACAGTGATGACACCACGATGCAGGGGACTTTGTAGGTGCTATGTCCTACTTATCAAATAGTGATGGTAGTGTTGGTGGAATACCATGCTACTTTTTTTGTCTTACCAATGACGATACATATACATCACGTTTCGATCACATGTCCACAAAGGAACCGTGCTGTAATAGTTACAGTAAGTACGTATCTATTTACCTGCTAATCTTCATTAGTAAGTTAGAATTCCATACACGAAATAAGAATGTTTAGCCAATTTGTTCTAACAAGTTTATACATCAAATAACAGAAGTATTTCTCGAACTGTAGCTGGTCTCTAGAGTTACATACACACGACAAAAATTAGGCGTTAAATAATAAACCAATATTATTATTTACCGGTTTCGCATAATTCTGAAAAAGTAATCATTCAATATTACAAAATCGGTGAATAAAACTTTTGAAGTTTGTTTTTGAATTTCGCGCAAAGCTACACGAGGGTTATCTGAGCTAGATATTATCTCTAATTTAGCAGTGTAAGGCTAGAGGTAAGGCGGCTGGTCATCCCCACCCACCG
>NW_013674263.1:9490-13953 GCF_000517525.1 Limulus polyphemus | reverse complement strand
CATGTTTGGCGTGACGGGGATTCGAACCCGCGACCCTCAGATTGCGAGTAGAGCGCCCTAACCACCTGGCCATGCCGGGCCTACTTATGAAGTACCGCTTTTTTACCGCAGTACGTAACGAAGAATATTACAATCGTCAGGTAATGGCTATTATTACCAGCAGTATTTAATACTTGAAAAACGTATTGGGTTTGTATTGAGATCGATAATTATTATCTTATAACTTACAGCAATCATAAGGAAGTTTATACACAACTAAAAATGTAAAAAAAAAAGAAAGAACATATGAAAATTCTCAACATAAAATAAATCACATGAGACCATCTTGGTTGAAATGATGAAAAATAACTGGTTTTATTTTCCGGAAACTTTTTCTTTGCGTTTTCGATTAAAATCAAACCTATCCTTTGATACAATCAATATACAAGCTCACGTAATCAGTTGTAAAGGAAATGGCTCATTATGGTTACGATATATAAAAGAGTTTAGAATAAGATAAAGTATAAAAGAGGAATCAAAGTGTCAATTCACATGACGGTTGTTTATATGATGAAGCACAATCAAGGTTCTTGCATATTTAGACACCTCAAGGGGTGGAAAGCAGGATTGTGAAAGGAACTATTTCTGTATCTATATACACGTGACAATACCAGTAATCAAAACACATTTTTACCCTAGGGTGACAGAAACTATCCGTTTTCATCGTCCTGACAATTCACATTTACAGTGAAGTACAAGTTCTCCTTTTCAAGATCAATTTTCGCCTTTGTTTTAATAGCAGATCAATTATAACCTTTGTTTTAATCAAGAAATTAACAACAACACCTGCTTCTGACTTCGTGACAAACTTGCAAAGAGTTAAGCAGGGAACTCAAAGTTTTATAATACAGGTCTACACACACACATATTAAATACACGCATTTATCTACATTACGTCAAATATAAAACCCTGCTTTCTGTGTGAATGAGGGGGAATAGAAACACAGAAAACATACTAAACCGTGTTCTAGATAATACACCACGGATAGGACATAGTATTCTAACACGAGTTTTCTAAAAACCACGAAACTGAAGTTTTTAATTTTATATAGATTCTCTATTTGTTTTGAGGAGAGGAAATCCACTGTATACTTTAAATAAAAGTCTAGAGATATAACTTTTTGAGTGGATTTTTTTTCAAACTTTAAAAACAACGGTTCGACCACTCGTGTGGTCGTCATCAGATAAACTATCATCTATTTCACACTTTTTAAGTATTTTATGAAGTTAAAAAACTAATCCTCTCAAAAAGCTGTATCTCTGGACTTTTATTTGAAGATTTTGTATTTGTTTTAAGTCTCCATTGTTGTAAAAACACACAATCAATTGGACAACACACTTCTGAAGAAAGATGAAATACAATGAAACGAAGTTTTTGAAATAAGGATGGAGTAAGGAGCTCCCCCTAAATTGGGTTCTAAGTTCCCCCCAACCAGCATCCAGTAAAATCCCCATACATCAACTCTATTGGTGTCCACAAATCTCCTTGGTCTATGCACCATTTCAACCAATTTCAATGAAACTAAGTCTGAAAGATATCAGTTCTTCTTTGCTATTAACAACTATCACAGCTGTTTCAACTACCTATTTACATTCCTTCTTTTAATATTTCATTTACTGAGGGACGAATAGACGACCTCTGTCTACAGTTTTGGAGCGGCAATCTCCCGTTTCTACCCCAACGTTGTAACGTTCGCAAGAAATAATTTTCACGTCATAATTTTTGGTTTATGTTTTGTTTTCTCTGCGAGTATGTAAGAGATATCTACGCAAATAAACGTATTTTTTATTTTATAATCGAGTTGGAGATTTAAACATATTTTATCCAAAGAAGTTAGAGAGGTTTTAAACATCCTCACCAGGAACTTCGTACACCCTACAAACCAGCTCTCTGATATTGTGTTCTGATGGAGAGATTACTGGCATAGTGCCAGCTGCGCAACTCTGCATAAAAGAGCCACGGATTAAAACAAATACCCCCCTGCCGCGAAAGCACTCGCTCTCATCTAATCCCTCCTTGCATTCTTAGGTCCTAATCCAGGGGAAAGATTAGTGTGATCGGTCGCCGAGAAACGAATGGCCTGTCTCTACGACGTAGGTTCTTAATCCAGACGGTACATCAAGACTCCTCCCGTGGTAAATCCTAATCATCGGTACGCATGTCACATCTCTCATACTCCCAGAGAGCCAATTACACTTTGGTGATACCTTAGCATCTTCCTTTAAATACATGTTCAAAAAACGTGACTTCAAATCAACACATACAGTCATTTTTTAACCTTATTTTGACCGACACTTCTAGCTTACTAAAGAGAGAGAGAATTTAAAAACAAAATGTTCTACACTGTTCCTACATTTATCCAAATAAACCCCGAAGTTAAAAAAAATAAAAGATGAAATCAGTATTATTTAACTTTGTGGCTTACTCATCCCCTCCCACCCCCAAACACAACTTTTCCGGACTTTCTTCAGTTTAAACTTACAAGTTTCAACAGTGGGCTTCCTAAGTTTGTGGTTTAAACTTACAAGTAACAACTGGGTATATTCTTCGGTATGTTACATCTCACGACTGTGTACTACGTGAAGAGTTACTAATTAGTATCGTGTGAAATGTCACAAGGAACTTATCTTCCCTTTCTTTAGAAACAGAAAAACCTCGGAACAATGGGCTTCTTAAGTTCGTAGTGTAAACTTACAAGTTTGAACAATGGGATTCTTAAGTTCGTGGTTTAAACTTACAAGTTTGAACAATGGGATTCTTAAGTTTGTGGTTTAAACTTACAAGTTTCAACAGTGGGCTTCCTACTTTAGTAGCTTAAACTTACAAGTTTCAACAGTGGGCTTCCTAAGTTTGTGGTTTAAACTTACAAGTTTCAACAGTGGGCTTCCTAAGTTTGTGGTTTAAACTTACAAGTTTCAACAGTTCTTGGTTTTCAACAACAAACTTCCTTCGTTAGTAAAACTTGTAAGTTTAAACCACGAACTTAAGAAGCCTATTGTTCAAACTTGTAAGTTTACACTACGAACTTAGGAAGCCCATTGTTCAAACATGTAACTTTAAACTACAAACGTATGAAACCTATTTCTATAAATACATTTTTTGAATTTGCTCTAATATTACACCTCTGGAGCTTATCTTAGTATCTGTTCAGTAACAATCAGTCAACTGTAAACAAGATACTACAAACTCAAACTGAAATATACGGTTCTGTTTCCTGTTAAAACATGGCAGAGATAAAACAGTTGATTTGGTCAGAAAACGATTAAGTACACACTTGTTAAATATAGATATATTTGTCACTTTTAGAGCTGTATAAATGGGTGTGGAGAACACCCCCAAATCTCCCCTCTTTATATATTATATAAATCACTCACACTAATGTGTCTACATTGTATTAAAACAAGGGTCCGAAAGCCGTGTCTTGGGCAGCACGCAAGTGGCAAAGAAGGACACACACACCTTTCAGATTTCTTAGAGAAGGGGTGCATTTTATGGGCCAAAATCGGGTGAAAAACATCATAAAACTATAAACTGGGGGTGGTTAATGATCACAACAGTAGTTCTTTACACATCTGACAAATACACAATATTTAAATCCCCAAGTGTCCACTACAGCGCTTGTGTTGGTAAGGGTACCTTTACTGAAGGTAATGTAATTTTTTAACTTGTTATTTGAATAGAAATATCATATATATAATAAATGACTGGAATTAACAGCACGAACGTTTAAAATTCAATTTTATTAATTATGACGTTTACAATGTTAGAAATACTGTCTGCACATGTCTATAGTAAAACATGTTTAAACCAACGTAGTTAAGGTAATACTTTCTACAAAGTATGAACGTGTAGAATACTTAACTTCTTACATAGGAATAGTATAAAAATCCTACAATTCCCGAGACAGGAGATACATAAAAACCAACAAATCCTGAAATGAGGAGGTGGTTGGGTAAAAAAATAAGCATCACCCTACATTAAAACCATTTTTGAAAACTGTAGTTGAAACAAACATGTGTATTCCTAGACATAGAGACTGAGTAGCCCAGGAAAACTTCTCATGTAGTAATTGATGATGTGGAACGTTAAAGATACTTGAACCACAACTTGATGATGTTGCCATACTTAATAAAGTCTCGTATTACCCACAGGGGGTTGAACCAGGATCACACACCCTTGCCATGCCTGAACAAGTCTCGTGTCAGGGGTTGAATCAGGACCACACAATCTTGTCATGCCTGAACAAGTCTCGTGTCAGGGGTTGAATCAGGACCACACAATCTTGTCATGCCTGAACAAGTCTCGTGTCAGGGTTTGAATCAGGACCACACAATCTTGTCATGCCTGAACAAGTCTCGTGTCAGGGGTTGAATCAGGACCACACAACCTTGTCATGCCTGAACAAGTCTCGTGTCAGGGGTTG
>NW_013674263.1:7996-8669 GCF_000517525.1 Limulus polyphemus | reverse complement strand
ATTCCTTTTTCTCTCTCTCTTATCTGCCTTAGCCCCATTTGGTGAGCTGGGAATATTCCTTTTTCTCTCTCTCTTATCTGCCCTAGCCCCATTCGGTGGGCTGGGAATATTACTTTGCATTCCTAACTGTCTCTAGAACAGTGGCGTTAGGAACTTGTAGGAGGGAGGGGGGGCGTGTATATCATATAAACATATTTTGGTCTTACTACGTCAAGACTGGTTACGTCAACGTTAAGCACGAGCTCACGTTCTAGGGATAATATACGTTGGTCAACTAAGAATGACTAGTTTCAAATAATAATTTACTCCAATTTACCCCATAAAAATATAATATCAATAGCTACTCTAATAACTTTTGATTTGTACCCCCTGAGATTCTCGTGAGATGGCGTTACTGTTTTTTTTTGGGGGGGGGAACATAGCCCACCCAAAATAGCTGGTTTGTTTATTTCTTTGTTTGAAGTTAAGCACAAACCTACACAGTGGGCTATCTGTGCTCTGGCCACCACGAGTATCGAAACCTAGTTTTTAGTTCTTTTCACCCGTTGCATTTTGACAGTAAATCTACAGCGTTTGAATGAGAACCCGATATTAACTGAGTTATAGTCTGGGGTGGGGGATGGGGACAAAAAAAAAAACACAACTTAAAACAATAATATGTGTAAACTGAAGC
>NW_013674263.1:910-7975 GCF_000517525.1 Limulus polyphemus | reverse complement strand
ATTGGGGATGTGTCTGTGGGCCACACTAGTTTCGGATAATTCCACTCCTCATCAGTGACCCTGGACACTACCACCGAATTATCCGAAACTAGTGTGGGCCACAGACACATCCCCAATGAAAGAATAGACCATTCCAAGCTTTTACTTGTTGTTAAACAAATGTTTAAACTCTGTTCAATTATGTACCAGTGTCGGCTAAAAATACGAAGAATTAAATTGTGGCGGAATGCTACAAGTTCTTCAAATACCTATAGAATGATAGGTTTATTTTTTGTGAGTGTAAAACAATCAAATACACTATTCCTAAAACGTTTGTTTGCTCCCACGGAGTGAACACAGCTTTAACCGAGCGATAAACGACTGTTGATGGTTTAGCTCGGTTTCTAGTTCTATTCACTATTTAACAGTAAAACTACAGCGTTTGAATGAGAACCCGATCTTATAATTTTCCTTTAAACTAACGAGTTCATTTTTTGTTGAATTTTCAATGAAATAAAAATTATCCCAGAACTCTTTTAATACGCAGAAAGAAATTACTTTTTAATTGTTGCTAATTTATTTCCAGTTTCATGGACTTAATTAAACCCATCTACAAACAAAATAACTATAGTATAAAGAGGTCTTTACTAAATGAAAAAACTCAAAATGGTAAAAACAAAACACGCAGCTCCCTCTGCTATCACTTCCATCTGGATAAACAAGGCTATATGGGATGCTTCAATACTTTTTTAACGTATTTATTTCTCACAATAAACCTGTTATCTCGAATTTTGTATTAGTTCACAAATTACCTTAACCAGTTTTTCACTTTCTGATAACCAGCTTAAAGTCACTTTTCTGTTGAGAAAGAAAAAAATGTATAAATATGCAAAAAGGTTTAAATATATAAAGACAAGGTTGTGAGCTATTTTCGTAAGGATCGTATGTTTTATTTCAGTCAAATATACTTACGTCAATACATATAAATATTAAGGTTTCTTTATTTTCTTCTGTCGAAAGGGAAGTAAACGAATAAAAATGTTGGATGAGATTCAAAAATGTTTTAGTTTTACAACATAACTGGTTCTTTACGGCTGTTCCTAAAGATTAGGCGTTTTATGGGGATAACAGATACGTCTGGAACACGTAAATTGTTTTTGTTTTCAATGTAAGTTGTTTTTTAGGGGGGGTTAGTAAATGTAGACTTCACCCGAAATATACATATATAAGATCAATTTAGCTAAAAACAACAGTTGATAATGGAAAGTTTGTTTGTTTGTTTTAATTTCGCGCAAAGCTACACGAGGGCTACCTGCGCTAGCCGTCCCTAATTTAGCAGTGTGAGACTAGAAGGAAGGCAGCTAGTCATCACCACACGCCGCCAACTCTTGGGCTACTCTTTTACCAACGAATATTGGAATTGACCGTCACATTATAAGGCTCCCACGGCTGAAAGGGCAAGCATGTTTGGTGGGACGGGGATTCGAATCCGCGACCCGCAGATAGCGAGTCGAGCGCAACAACAGAAAGAGCATATTATCTTCGTTTATATATAATAGTGGTTCTGAAAGTGTGGTCCGTTGGATGGTCCATAATTACAAGTCACTGACGCACAACTACACGGCCATACTAGAGAACAGAACAGTTGGGGTAGGACCGGTAGGTGATCCACGAAGTCTTTTGCCCTGAGAACCAGAGGTATATAAAACATTCGGCCTTTAACTCCTGATAAGAGAAAAACTACAATAAGTTTGTCTATTGAATTTTGCGCGAAGCTACTCGAGGACTATCAGCGCTAGCCGCCACTAATTTAGAAGTGACACGCTAGAAGGGAAGCAATTAGTCAACACCACCCACTGCCAATTCTTGGGCTACTCTTTACTACCGAATAATGTGATTAGCCGTCACATTATAACGGCTGAAAGAGTGAGCATATTCGGTGATGGGATTCGAACCCGTGAATCATAGATTGCGAGTCGAGCTCCCCCCTAACTACCAGGCCATAGTAAAAGAAGATAAATACAACTTTTTGAAAATGTGTGTGTGTGCTTGTGAATGAAAAAGATTATTTAACCTCAGCCACACAGCGTTGATCATAGTCGGCTCTCAAAAGGTCAGTATGTCCGTCGTTATCAACGCACAAGGACCATTTTTGGCAGGACAATGAGGAATAATATTCTATATATGTCCACCACGTTTCATTACAATCCGATCATTTTTGACTGAGTTACAGAGCAAAAATAGTGTGAAAAATCGGTCGCCTCGTTAACAGATAGAGATTATTGTGACCTTGACCTTCAAATAACTAATCACTTCTAAGTTGGGTCATTGTCCGAATGTATACCAACTTTCGTCCAAATTCATTCTGCCGTTTACTGAGAAATCTTGCTGATAAACACACACAGAGGTAAAAACAATTTTTTTTTGTTTAATGAAAATCATAAGCTAAACGGAAAACGCCCAGTCTCGCAGAATGAATTCATTTTCCAACTGAAAGGTTTTTAACGAAAGAATGACGTTTACGTACACACAAATAGAGAGCATTAGTAGCCATTGAAGTTATCAAACCTGTACTTCCAATAATGTTTGTTTGAAGTTAAGCACAAAGCTACACAATGGGCTACCTGTGCTCTGCCCACCACGGGTATCAAAACCCGGGTTCTAGCGTTGTAAGTCCGCAGACATACCGCTGTGCCACTGGGAGGCACTTCCAATAGTGATGGGCACTATTTCCCGAAACTAACGCGTCTTTGTTTGTTGTTAATTGCAAAACTATACAATGACTAAGCTATCTATGCAATGCCCACCGCCGGTATCAAAACTCGATTCTTTGCGTTAAAATTCCACACTTATCGCTGAGCCACCAGAGGGCAACTCTAAAATACTCCTGATAAAACATACAAGTGGCTTGATCTACTGTGGTTGTTGTTGCCCTAGATCACCGAAGTAGTTTCATGATAAAGTTTTCTTTTCCTCCTCAACTGATGGAAAGAATCTCATCATCCAAAGTTGTCTTAAATTAATAATTTCCGTCCTCTCTTTAATTCAAAGAGGGAGATGTTAATCCTACAGCGCGAGCGAGTAATAAAACATTAATTCTGACTGCTTCTAAGGCTGCATAAACACAGCATCGCTAGAATCAACTCACAGGTCCTTTAAACCTTTTTTTTTGTGTGTGTGTGTTTCTTTGTAGTTAAGCGCAAAGCTACACAATGGATTATATGTGCTGTACCCACCATGGGTATCCAAACCCGGTTTTTAGCGTTATCTGCCTTCAGACTTACCACTGAAGGGCTGGCTACACAAAAAGATGTGCTCTGCCCACAGCGAGTAACGAAACTCGATGTTTAGCGTTAGAAAACCCTTAACTTGCCACTGAACCACTGGGGTAAGGCGGGGGTGGGGGGTCTCTATGTCATCTTTTAAAGATGAAGTATGTTTTGGGTCATAACGTCAAACCTATAACCTAACTCCCAAAGTATCAAACTGCTCACATTGACTATTTCGAGTTCTGAGATGTTTGTTTCGGATATTTGAGTAAACAGATGCATCTAATTTTGAACTGATAAAATACAGGGAAGGCAGCTTGTCAACGACACCCACCGCCAACTCTTACGCTACTATAATCAACTAGTGGGATTTGACAGTCACTATTATAACGCTTCATCGGCTCTAAAAGTGTGGACCGCGATGTTACGTCAACGGGACGCGAACCAAGAACCATCAGCACTCTGAAATATGACGTTTCCATTAAAGGTTGGGGCCAGTACACGTAAGTACCTTGTGTTTTCTTTATCTGTTGTAAAATCAGGCACAGAGCGGTCTAACTGATTAACGCGTTTAGCTCATTAGATGAAATTCTGGTATCACCAAGTGCGTCCAGAGCTAAAAAGACAATACAGCTAGCGCACTTGGTGGATTACGTGGAAAACTGGTCATTTCTCTGACCTGGAAGGACATATGAAAGCAGTCTCGTGTTGTTGTTTTTTTATAGCTACAGATGACGTAAACCCAAAGTTGAATATCCTTCATTGGTATCCATTAACCCGCTTTGAAAGTCTGCTGAAATCTTAAACACTCCTAGTTTTTGGATCGACACAGACATTCCAACACCTCGGTTTATGTTTGATTCAGACAGTAAAACTGGCGAGGCAAAGAACTGCCACGTAGCTCATAGATTTAATAGGATATAAACTGTTGGCACGAATGAGATAAAAGATCTAAAAATATTAGGACTTACGAGTACATAAAACTAATTTTTCTTTGTCGTAAATTATTTGCCGAACTACTGAAAAATTACGTTTGGTTGTGGAATCTCCCTTAACAGTGTGCGTGCGTGCGTATTAACAGTATGCAAACGAATCGATATCGTTATCTCAGCATATCGGAGAGGAATAAAAAACAGCAAGGTAGCCACCGAGCCAGGCTTCTCTGGGTAATCCCTGGGAAATGAAATCCGCGGGTCGCTGTAATTGCGAGGAGCGGCGGTAATCCGGCCTGGGCCCTGACGGCTGACAGGAACTGCAGGGAAGCCATCCGAACTGCTGGCGGGGGATTAAAGTTTGACAAGTACTTGGAGCGAAGCCGCTTTTCCTGTGACAAGACATCTGTGGATCAAGCCAGGTTTTTATCAACTGTGTCTTCAACAAATTAATAACTCACAGCTAACTCGTCCACCAAACTATATGCATACACTCTAATCCTGTTATCTGCTGCTGGGCAGGGACTGCCAGAAAATCTGCTGCGTCTAAGCCCAAGAATGTCACGGGCTTTATTTACTAATAAGAATACATACTTAAATCGTGTGGGCATAAGTTCCTTCAGTTCGTGAAAACTGCTATTAAACCTTCCGAATGTAGGTATAATGTCACGAGCGGGGGTTGTTTTAAGATCCGGAGATATTTATATATATTAGGTGCTTGGTACTGCGATGATTCCCATAAATCATTGAAGTTCGTGGTTTTAATTTTTCCTCGATCGGAGTGAAAAACAACGCAAGAGAAAATTAATGAACATCTGCTCTGAATAAAACTTTTCATCATCAACAATGTTCTCGAAACTTTTCACGGCAGAACAAAACAGTGCCATGTTCTACCAGGTACTTCATACTGTATCGATACGGTGATTTTAAAATAAAATATAAGATTTAGGGCGAATTAAACCACTTGTAAGTATTCTGATTACGCCATTTCTGACCTGACTATTAGACATTTTTAAACACCTGTCAGAAATATTTTCACAGTTTGTATATTAACGTGGAAAGGTTCAACTCTCATCCATAAATAAGTGATTCTTTAATCTTCAAAGTACGTCACTTCTGGTGGGTTACACATATCGTATAATGTTACACTAAGTGTAAAGTGACCAACAGAATCACTCACTTCCCAGGTAAATAACTGACGGTATTTTTGTATTACTATGTTATAAAGCCTATGGAATACACATAATCCCTTATTCGTAAATCTAGGCTCAACGTAGAACTTGAAATTCGAAAATTCCCAAAATCTAACAAAAGGAGCCTTTTAAAGTTATTGTGTTTTTTTTCTGTACAATGTTAGAATAATAAATAAATAATACACAACGTTAAGATATTTTTAATTCGAGCCAATCTATGGCCTCTAAAATGTTAACTATACATGTTTCGACGTCTACCAAGTCATCATCTTGAAAAACGTCGAACACATGCATGGAGACAACATTTTAAAAGCCAAAGATTGGCTTGATTTCAAAATGTTTTAAGTGTGTATCTATTTTAAAGTTGTATTTTTTATTTGAAGTTATCGCTATCTCAAACCTTGGTTATGTAAGATGAGCAACTGAAAACAATCTTTTATTACGCATCGACATTAGTGGCCACCTCTCTGACTAACATATTACCAGAATATTGCAGGAACAATTAGGCCAAAATCTTAGAAATAAACTACATCGAACAAGTAACCAGACCCACGTAAAATTGAACCCATCTTTTTATAAATACTACATTTCTGTACTATTTGCGTTTCCCACCCTTCTTGATATTTGTACATACACGTGAACGCTAAATTCAAAAATGCGATAACACAGAAGGCTTTTCAATCGCGTATCACATGGCACAAGGCTTAAAGAAACTTACACGGCATTGTTAGATCTCAATGTTGACTGGTGTACTAATACCAACAGTTTACACTCAATATATAGGCCTAACAACGACAATGTTTAAGTTACTTGTTGTAAAACTACTTAATGTTTGCATATAGCTTGTAACTAACGGCCAACACTGTAACCATAACTAAGTACACGCGACTAACACAGTAACCTTAACTAAGTACACACGACCAACACAGTAACCTTAACTAAGTACACACGACCAACACTGTAAGTTGGTCGTGTGTACTTAGTTAAGGACTGTAACCTTAACTAAGTACACACGACCAACACTGTAACCTTAACTAAGTACACACGACCAACACTGTAACCTTAACTAAGTACACACGACCAACACTGTAACCTTAACTAAGTACACACGACCAACACTGTAACCTTAACTAAGTACACACGACTAACACAGTAACTATAACTAAGTACACACGACTAACAAAGTAACCTTAGCTAAGTACACACGACTAACACTGTAACCTTAACTAAGTACACACGACCAACACTGCAACCGTAACTAAGTACACACGACCAACACTGTAACCTTAACTAAGTACACACGACTAACACAGTAACCGTAACTAAGTACACACGACCAACACAATAACCTTAACTAAGTACACACGACTAATACTGTAACCTAAACTAAGTACACACGACCAACACTGTAACCTTAACTAAGTACACACGACCAATACAGTAACCGTATATAAGTACACACGACCAATACAGTAACCGTATCTAAGTACACACGACCAATACAGTAACCGTATCTAAGTACACACGACCAATACAGTAACCTAACTAAGTACACACGACCAATACAGTAACCTTAACTAAGTACACACGACCAACACAGTAACCTGAACTAAGTACACACGACCAACACAGTAACCTGAACTAAGTACACACGACCAACACAGTAACCTGAACTAAGTACACACGACCAAC
>NW_013674263.1:0-598 GCF_000517525.1 Limulus polyphemus | reverse complement strand
GTAACTTTAACTAAGTACACACGACTAACAATGTAACTTTAACTAAGTACACACGACTAACAATGTAACCTGAACTAAGTACACACGACTAACAATGTAACCTCAACTAAGTACACACGACTAACAATGTAACCTTAACTAAGTACACACGACTAACAATGTAACCTTAACTACGTACACACGACTAACAATGTAACTTTAACTAAGTACACACGACTAACAATGTAACCTTAATTAAGTACACACGACTAACAATGTAACCTGAACTAAGTACACACGACTAACAATGTAACCTCAACTAAGTACACGCGACTATCACAGTAACCTTAACTAAGTACACACGACCAATACAGTAACCTTAACTAAGTACACACGACCAACACAATAACCTTAACTAAGTACACACGACCAACACTGTAACCTTAACTAAGTACACACGACCAACACTGTAACCTTAACTAAGTACACACGACCAACACTGTAACCTTAACTAAGTACACACGACCAATACAGTAACCTTAACTAAGTACACACGACCAATACAGTAACCTTAACTAAGTACACGCGACCAACACAGTAACCTTAACTAAGTACACAC
>NW_013674262.1:29613-31345 GCF_000517525.1 Limulus polyphemus | reverse complement strand
TATTGTATTTATTACATTGGTTAAAGATCTGTTTAACTTTTCAGTAAACGATATTGTATTTATTACATTGGTTAAAGATCTGTTTAACTTTTCAGTAAACGATATTGTATTTATTACATTGGTTAAAGATCTGTTTAACTTTTCAGTAAACGATATTGCATTTATTACATTGGTTAAAGATCTGTTTAACTTTTCAATACACGATATTTTACAACCATAGACTGTTTCCTTCGGCTTTCCATGCGACAAATTCTTTAAGATATTAGAAGGTTGAAATATGAACTGGTAGATATTTTAGTAAAGGTTTTGGATCCAGTAACAGATTGTTTTGAAGTGTCATCTTATGTTTAACTTTATTCTTTATTGTACAACTTTCCATATCGTGTCATTGTGTACAATGAAGACTGAGTGTTAACGGATGATATCGTTTTAAATATATTACAACATGATTGAAAGTGTATCTTTATCTGTCTTTTATAGATACTTAGTTTTGCCTCATCAGTCTTATTTCTAATTAACAGTTATCTGTTTGAGGAACATATATGGTGGGTGTTTAAGATTATCCCATAGTTAGCTAATTCTTTTACATGTGAACATGAAAATATCAATAGTTGAAACTATATATGTCCTAGTGAACTCAAATCTACAATTTACAAAATATTTGTAATTGTTTTTTATAGTATTACTGGAACAACTTACGTGGAACAGTTTCTCCAATATATATATATCTAAATAAATGTTACCTGAGCGTAAAATTTACTATAAAGAAATAATCAGTTTTCACTTTTGTTTTTTGCACACTGTTTGTTTGTTTGAAGTTAGCACAAAGCTACACGATGGGCTATCTGTGCTCTGCCCACCACGGGTATCGAAACCCGGTATCTAGCGTTGTAAGTCCGCAGACATAACGCTGTTCCACTGGGAGGCTTTTTGCATACTTAAGATTGGTTATTACTTTAGGGATATAGATCAGTTCTTAGTTTTGTTTTTTGGTACTAAAGTTATAAACTGATGAAGAGTTTAAATGATGAAATGGGACAAAGGAAGGTGAGGTTAGGGTTTGTATGTAAAATAAAAAAACTAAAATAAAACTAATTTAAAGAAAATTGTTTCATTTTGGATATTCAATAAGTATGGAGAACTTTGTTCTATCAGTAAATGCTGGCTGGATGAACCTGAATTTATAAATTTTGAGGAGAAATACAATTTCGTGATTTGCTGTTTATATACATATATAAGAAACACAAAGATTTAAAAAACTCTGACAGGTTCTGCTTGAGATACACATAATTTTCACAATCACTTACTTCTTTATTGTCAATATGGGTTGCTTTATAGTCACTATATTTATACCGATAGATGGCACACGAACACAAAGAACTAGGCAGAAGGTTAGTTGTTCCAAACACATCAGGAACGAAAGAAGGTTCTCATCTTATGTTCAACATTAACAGTAGTTTTTTTTTCAACTATCTTATATGTTAAATATAAATGCTTTTCTTTTACATACACCACCCAACTGCTTTTCTTTTACATACACCACCCAACTGCTTTTCTTTTATATACACCACCCAACTGCTTTTCTTTTACATACACTACCCAACTGCTTTTCTTTTACATACACCACCCAACTGCTTTTCTTTTACATACACCACCCAACTGCTTTTCTTTTACATACACCACCCAACTGCTTTTCTTTTACATACACCACCCAACTGCTTTTCTTTTATAT
>NW_013674262.1:25416-29080 GCF_000517525.1 Limulus polyphemus | reverse complement strand
GTGTAGTGAAATAAGATGTGTAGGATGTACTTTATATGTTTCAAATAATTATTCGTATTCTTTTCAGGATAAATAAGTCAAAGAATCACCGATTAAATACCTATATTTTGATTTTCAGACTGATCACGAAACCAGAATTCGTGAGGTAAACTACTGTGTGTTCCATGATTTTAACGGTAAGGAAATAGTTTTCAAATGTTACAATTCATCTGATGAATTTTGTAAATTCTTATTTTTGATTTTGAAACTGATCAGGACACCGGAATTCGTGAGGTAAACTACTGTGTGTTCCATGATTTTAACGGTAAGGAAATAGTTTTCAAATGTTACAATTCATCTGATGAATGTTGTAAATTCTTATTTTCGAAAAAGTGTAAGAATTATACAGTTATAGCACATAATATGGAAGGTTTTCACAGGAACTTTATCTTAAATTATGTTATCGTCAAGGGATAATCTTTGACATTATCGTAAATGTTGGAAAAATTATGGTTATGAACATCAAAAGTCTGAATAATTGACAGTTATAATTTCATACCCATGACATTATAATTTTCTTCAAAAACCTTTGATTTAGAAGAACTACAGAAAGGATACTTCCCGCATGTTTGAAACATAAAATCATATCGAGGGCGTATACCAGAAGCCAGATTTGACTTTCCCGACAACATGTCACACCTGTAAAAGTAAAGTTCCTGGATTGGCACTTTTGGTGATGAGAAGAAAAGTACTTTCAAGAACAGATAATAAAAATTACATTATCATTGTTGACTCTTATTATACTTTTTATTGTTTAGGTTCTACTGATCAGTCAAAGACATACTTCAATGATGCTGTCTTCAATTCACGGAAGAGTTTCTCGCAATCTCTGACATAGATCCCTTCAGGTACACATGGTTGTATACAGAAGCAAATTTACACCACCACGATTGGTAGCTCTCATACATAATCACGAATACCTACAACTAAAGCCAAATCAGTACTCACTGGTTAGATTACATACAGAAATCTGAGGGTGTCAAGATCTCACAGTGGTGAGACAAAATCTTAAATTATAGAGTAGACAAATTGCAAACCCAATCTATGAGTTTTATGGGTATTACTACCAAGGGTGCAATACATGTTTTGATACTGATACACAGAATGTAGTTCTGATTAGACCCATGTGGTTTATTAGAAAGACAACAACAACTCGAAGCTCTAGGGCCATAACAATATGGGAAGATGATTTTAAGAAAATAAAACCTAATGATTCAGACTTGATAAATTTCCTTAAGGTAGTAGTCCACGTGGATGTACAAGATGTCTTCTATGGAGGGAGAATCAATGCAGCAAGGCTTTTATATGATATAAAATATCAAGTACGTAGACTTTACATCACTATATGCATGGACCATTATAACAAAAAATTTATCTGATTTAAAAAATATATTTTGGACTCATAAAATGTAAAATTCTATTCCCAAGAAAACTCTATCATCAAGTTTTACCATTTAGAAGTAATGGTAAACTAACTTTTTCTTTACATGAATCATGTGTGGAATCGAGACCACCACCAACACGTAACCAACATGAAGTCGAGTGTGGATACCAGGAAATAAACATATGTGATATTTATCATTTTATTGTTAACTCTAAAGATAATTTTTCAAAAATATATTGATACGTTTCCTAAATTAAAGGAAAAAAATTCTGGTTGACCCTCTCATTGTGTAACATCGGAGGCAAAACAAGAATACGTTGCCCAGAGTGCAACTGACCTTCGAAAATATAGCATTTAATTCAGCAGAAAGGTTAGTTGCAAAATTATGTCTTAATTCTTTTTGGGGACGTAAGGGTATGTCTGAGGAGAAACCATAACTTACCTATGTAACATCTGTTAAAGAATACCATTCATTAATGAATGATAATACTAAGATAATAACAGATGTTATATTGATTAACGAAGAAGTAATAGCTCTTCAATGGAAACATAACATGAATATCTGCCCTAGAAAGATCAAACCAATATCTTTCTCGTGGCTTTCACAAGAGCACACGTTCGTCTGAAATTATATCCCACACTAGAGAAGTTAGGTTCGTCTGTATTGTATTACAATACAGCTAGTATTGTTGACATTTCAAACGGGTCTAATGATCCATCTCTAGGGGATTATCTTGGTGAATTTACAGACGAGATGATGGTCATTATATAACAATATGGGTCAGTAGTGGTCCAAAAACTACAGGTACTTACGTGACGACGGAAAGTCATGCTGTAAAATTAGAGGGTTAACTAATAAATGCTGGCCAATCACTGATTCACATTTAGGTGGTAGAACTTTTGTAAATGGTAAATTCTTTACTTTCACACTCTTAGTTCTTATGGATGTGGGTACATGTTGTTTAATTCAGTCCTGCAGTCTTTGTGAAGTGCGACATTCGCAGTGGCACGAGAATCCATAAATAACCATACTAATCTATTCATCTGATATATATACCAACACCGATTTTAGTTGTTACTGTACCATTGTCTTCTGTCCGTTAATAATATTTTCTGAGTCTATGGAAATTATAACATGAGATATTTAAACTGAATTTTTGACCACGCATAATGAGTTGGAATTAACATAATTTGTATGAAAGCTAATCCAATAATATTATAAACTATGACGAAATGTGAATTTTATATAAGAACACTGAATTGTATAATTCATGTTACCATAACATTATTTCAAAATCTTTGAAATAATCACTTGATTTATAATTGAAGGTCTTTTTTACGATTATGATCATTTGTACATTTTGAAAACTAATATGTTTAAATAATGTTTTGAAAGACACGGAATTAAAATTTCTGGTCTGTAGAAACGAAAACATTACAACGTTTAGGCGAACAAAAGATTAAACTTTCTAATATTGTCATCAGTAATACATGAACACGTGATGGCCTTTGTATTTCCTAATGGTCTTGACATCATACACTCTCAAAATTTTATGTATAGAACATAAAGTGAATGGTACGTGTTGCTATCTTAAATAACAATAAAGTTGAACAGTAAGTCGATCATTTATTATATTTAGTGGTTACAAAATGAAATAATATCTAGAGGGTTAAATAAGCGTCCTTTTCAGGACGATAAAGTATGTGAAGTAAATTATTGGTTTTAATAACTGCCTCATTCAAATAATGAATAATAAAAACTGATATATGTTACAATAGTTGTCTCGTTAACTTGCGAGAGTGAAACAACAGATGTTCTAATGAACAGTGACTATCTAAAGTAACACTACTCATAGTGATGATAACATCTTCGGCCCATAGAAACACTGTAGAAAGTACGTAAGAGAAATGACTTTTTTTTTTTTACAAGAACAATAAATATCATAGTTTTATGGATAGAATAAAGACAAACTTAGTGAAAGTGCATGATATTTAAATAAGCGTCATTTTCAGGACAATAATTGTAAAAAGTATGATTAAATATAGAAACTAAAATTATAGGCAGTATGTTAAATAAATTCGGCTGTTTTATTAAATATCAATTAAAAAACGTTATTTATGATAAACATTTTGAACAGTATGTTAAATATGTTAGTAACACTATCGTTCTACAGAAACACCAGTAAATGAAAAATAAGATGAGACATTCAAATTCGGTGACGAGGAACCCACTTTGACACT
>NW_013674262.1:23036-24771 GCF_000517525.1 Limulus polyphemus | reverse complement strand
GTGGTGTTGACTATGTACGCTGTTTATATAGATGCTGATTAAGTAAGCTGTTTATGTGAAGGTTGACTATAGCTGATAATTATGTGGTGTTGACTATGTACGCTGTTTATATAGATGCTGATTAAGTAAGCTGTTTATGTGAAGGTTGACTATAGCTGATTATTATGTGGTGTTGATTATGTACGCTGTTTATATAGATGCTGATTAAGTAAGCTGTTTATGTGAAGGTTGACTATAGCTGATAATTATGTGGGTGTTGATTATGTACGCTGTTTATATAGATGCTGATTAAGTAAGCTGTTTATGTGAAGGTTGACTATAGCTGATTATTATGTGGTGTTGACTATGTACGCTGTTTATGTAGATGCTGATTAAGTAAGCTGTTTATGTAAAGGTTGACTATAGCTGATAATTATGTATGTTCCACGAAATTATAGAAACACACACAATACATCTACACACACACACTATCTTTAGTAACATTATTCACCTACGTAAAACATATCTAATATAAAGCAAAATTGAAAAATCAACATTATGTCTAGTAATACTATCTGCCTATAGAACCTTAGTAACACAATCTGCCTAGTAGCATCATCCGCCAATAGTAACACTATCTGCCTACAAAAATGCTTTAGTAAAACTTATGTATGTTAAAAGTATAAAGTAACATATGTAAAATGAAACAGTTTCTTAAGAACAATAAAAACAAATCATAGTTATATGGATAGCTTAAAGCCAAGCTGGCGGAACAGTACGATTGTCGTTAAACTAATAGTTAAACTTCTAACATAATTAAATATAGACATTGATGATATAATAACATGTTAAAACGATAAGCTCATCCTCCTCCGCGTACGCAAACACTTAATATCTTTGTTTTTCTTTGTAAAACACATGTAATTGCAAATAAATATATAAATGAAAACAGAAACATAATTAAGACCTGTTTGCAGCCCTACGGGACTGTCATCCTCTGTAATTCTAGTTAATGATGTACTCATAAAGCGAAACTAATCTTATTGATAAATTCATGAATAAATTTAAATTTTGAAAGCATCAATTCATCGTCAGAACATTTAAGCTAATAATTCATTCAAAATTTAATGTATAATTTTTACCAAAACTTTTACGAAAACCAGATAAATACAAATTATGTACAATAAGACTGATTACTGTTCACTTGTAACATAGTCCACTAAAACCTCAGTAGTTACCTGAATATACAAGCAATTCTGATAAGAAAAAGAAAACATGTCTTTATTGCACTGTGCTCGAATCAATAATCAGCACAACATAATCAGTATCCATGTGTTCATAATCCACATAATCAGCACAACATAATCAGTATCCATGTGTTCATAATCCACATAATCAGCACAACATAATCAGTATCCATGTGTTCATAATCCACATAATCAGCACAACATAATCAGTATCCATGTGTTCATAATCCACATAATCAACACAACATAATCAGTATCCATGTGTTGATAATCCACATAATCAGTATCCATGTGTTCATAATCCACATAATCAGCATCCATAATCACGATCAGCAAGCATTCAGGTTTCAACATGTTTCATCTTATAATCGCTGGAGATGGCTTCAATGGGTAATGAAGAAAAACTTTAATATAAGTTGAACATAACAGAACACACACTAACTTTCTTTAAACACATAAATTCCATTCATCCCAACATCAAATTTATCATAGAACACGAAAACAATAAA
>NW_013674262.1:19585-22293 GCF_000517525.1 Limulus polyphemus | reverse complement strand
CAGGGAAAAGCTAGCCGATTTTTTACACCGATGAAGTTAGGTAATGTTTTCGTAAAAGCACTAATGTTTGATGTGAATCCACTGAAGTTAAATGGTTTGTAATGTTCGAAATTTATAAATATTCCTGGTCAAATATCTTAAGTTCCCGATTAATAAGCGTTATAACAATCACGGTTATAGCTTCCGAAGTTTATAGCACGCCAACTGTAGCAAATCAATAATAGATACTGTTTTGTTTTTTAGCGCGTCACGTTGGTTATATTTATGGGTGTGTGGAGTTTTACACAACAATACAAACGCTACATTAGCGTTTACGTACACAAGTATATTGTTAATTCTCACACAAGAGAATCTTCTACAACTTTTGAAAATAGGCGGGAATTTCGCAATACATATTTAACAGTATAAGTTATGTACATTTCTAAATATTAAATATATTTTAACAAACATCGAAATTAATATATATATATATAATAATAAATCCGTTACACTAATTAGAATGACAAATTTCAAGTTGGCATGTTTCTAACAGTTAAAAGTTAAACCATTTTCTAATTCTTTAACTTCTTTTCACACCATTTGAAATATCAGATATATAAACTCAGTTTGGTAGAGTAGAATGAAGTCAATTATACCTTATTTACAACCATTGGTGAAAATTGTCAACCACTGACTTGTAAAAATACCTGTTTTGGATAAATTGGTAAATTTCATTATGAAAGATACTTGTACAATTCTTTAAACTTATTCTGCTTTTAAATACTTTTGTTTTGATTTATTTCCTTAGCAGGAGGTTTTGTGTTCAGGCGACTAGTGTGTAGTTATATAATCATATAACATCATTTATTATCTACCTTCACTTCTAATCTTTTCTTTTAAAAATTAAACGTTTCTGTAGCAGAATGTTTGGACATGAAACCTTGGAAATAATGTTACTCCCATTAATAAAATATTCAACTTTCAATCTCAATAAATACTCTTCGACGTATGAGGTTTAGGCTTATGAATGCAAGAAAAAAATCGACAAAAATATTATAGATAGGTTTAAAGTTTTTTGTATTTAAGATAAAAAACGGTGAGTAAATATAACGCCTAATTGTTAAAGGAAGATATATGAAACAAACTTGTACAATTTCTAATTATCTTAAACGCAAAAAAGGAAAGGAATCACAATTTGAAATAACAGAATAATTTGTTTTTTCTCATAGGACAAACAAAAATAAATCACTGTCTTTTTTTTGCGACAGAAATATATAAGCTTTGTTGAAACGTTTTCTGAGAAATGTATGGTTTTATGAAAAATGATAATCAATACGATCTGGTGTAAATCGTGAAATAAACGGCCAAGCACTTGGAAACAATGTATTCTGCAAGATTTTTTCAAATATAGAAGAGAAGATGATGTTTAATGCTTAGGTACTAAAGAAAAGCCTACTTTAAGGAAGATAAAACACAATTTCCGTTACACATAACGAGTTTCTTTGAACTTTAAGAAATGACTATATTAAAACGAGAAATTCTACCAAAGTCGATACAGTTTCACTATGGGTTAATAAAAATGTATGGGCTGAGCTTAGCCTATAAGTTAGTTTGCCGGACAGTACATAAGTTGTGGACTATGAGTGCAATATAAGAGTGACTATCAAATACCACTATTTGATTAGATTAACCAAGCAGGTGGAGGTGGGTGCTGTTGAATAGCTGCCCTCTAGTCTAAATTGGGGCGGACTAGCGAAGATATTACTTCTATAGCTTTGTACGAATTCCCGAAGCTAAAACAATACCAAAAACATTGGCGCTGTTACGTGAATTACTTTCTATATAAACTGTACTTTTCTGTGTTAGTATTTTATCTTACGTAAACAGAAGTACAAGCATACACCTCTTGGTTGAAATACTAATTCAGTGAAGCAGATATCTCTGCTGTCTATTTCCTGGCTTCTTATGTATATAGTTGTGATATTCACTGGTGAAACTATAACCAACAGGTAAGTTAAAAGTGTGCAATACATATAATACAATAGGTTCGAAATGAAATGATTGTGAAATAACAGCTCAAATTCGGGCAGCAAAGAAAATCAGACACAAATCTAACAGAAGGAGACAAAGTCTTTATTCACAGTAAGTGTCATGGAATCGTATTGTCTCTAACAGTGTTATAACACAATTTGTTTTGTATAAGAAAACCTTTGTGCAACGACTGACTAACTTAATTTACTCTAATAGCTCCTCCTCTTCTTCTTGGAATTCCTGTGCGTCAAGAGGGTTAGAGGAGAGATATCTCCATTACATTTGGAAGACTACTTCATCATCATGTTGTATAAGAAAACCTTTGTGTAACGACTGACTAACTTAATTTACTCTAATAGCTCCTCCTCTTCTTCTTGGAATTCCTGTGCGTCAAGAGGGTTAGAGGAGAGGTATTTCCATTACATTTGGAAGACTACTTCATCACCATGCTGTATAAGAAAACCTTTGTGCAACGACTGACTAACTTAATTTACTCTAATAGCTCCTCCTCTTCTTCTTGGAATTCCTGTGCGTCAAGAGGGTTAGAGGAGAGGTATTTCCATTACATTTGGAAGACTACTTCATCACCATGCTGTATAAGAAAACCTTTGTGCAACGACTGACTAACTTAATTTACTCTAATAGCTCTTCCTCTTCTTCTTGGAATTCCTGTGCGTCAAGAGGGTTAGAGGAGAGGT
>NW_013674262.1:13946-18674 GCF_000517525.1 Limulus polyphemus | reverse complement strand
TGAATTATAGAGTCAGTTAAAGGTAGAGAAAGTTCAAGCGCTGCTTCCTGGTACATATCTATTGAATTATATATTCAGTTAAAGGTAGAGAAAGTTCAAGCGCTGCTTCCTGGTACATATCTATTGAATTATATATTCAGTTAAAGGTAGAGAAAGTTCAAGCGCTGCTTCCTGGTACATAGCTATTGAATTATAGACTCAGTTAAAGGTAGAGAAAGTTCAAGCGCTTCTTCCTGGTACATATCTATTGAATTATATTGTTATCTTGCGGATCCTATATGTTACTTCATGCGAAATCAGAGCAATCTGAGAATACCGTATGACATGCATACTCCTAGTTAGACTGGTATCTTAAATTAGCTACGTTTTTGATAAAGTGAACCTTGTAACTGAATTTATTTGATCAGAAGTTATTGATCGTTTCTCAGTCAATCTTAACTATTTTTACAAATATTTGAGCACCTGCTTGAAATTTACAAGATAGTTCAGGTGATATAGTTAACCAACAAATACAGAAAACTACAAGATAATTCGGAACAATTATATCATAACCATAACATGATATAATTATTGAAGATAACCTTTCTCGTTACGCTAGTAGAGAATCTAGGATGGTTGAAAATAGCAGAGATAACCTTTCTCGTTACACTAGTAGAGAATCTAGGATAGTTGAAAATAGATAACCTTTCTCGTTACGCTAGTAGAGAATCTAGGATGGTTGAAAATAGCAGAGATAACCTTTCTCGTTACACTAGTAGAGAATCTAGGATAGTTGAAAATAGAAGAGATAACCTTTCTCGTTACGCTAGTAGAGAATCTGGGATGGTTGAAAATAGCAGAGATAACCTTTCTCGTTACGCTTGTAGAGAATCTAGGATGGTTGAAAATAGCAGAGATAACCTTTCTCGTTACGCTAGTAGAGCAATTTTCTAGTCAAAGCTGCCTTTAAAAATGAGAACAATATAAAAGCATACCAAACATTATTACAGATCGCGTCTTCTCTGCAATGCTGCGTTATTACCCTGATGAGCGAGAGCTTTTCCAAGCAAAAACAAACCACAGCACTCATATTGTACGAAATCGAGCTGAAGAGCATGACAGTAACTTATCTTTCTGGACCAGCACAATAATCTAACCTCCATTGGATTGAGCTATTATTACAGAAAAAAATGGTACAACTCCATATTTGTCGAGGGGGGGGGGGTCCTAATCAAATGACCCGAAAGTGTGGTATGTGTTCTGTTACTTGAAAATAACTGCTGACATTTTCATCAGGTTGTGTGTTAAATAGTCAAATATTTTATGTGATGATATCAACTACCGATCATATGTTTGTTCGTAAATAGTATCACCGAATAGAAGTAAAAAAAAAGGAAAGCAAACCGTTAGTTTGATGACTGTGGAAACATATAGCTTAACCGGTAAAAATCCCCCGAAATGTGAGCGGTAATTTTTTAGACTTTAATATCTGTGGTTCAGTTATCCGCAGCGAACACAGTGCAGGTAACCTAATATGTAGCTTTGCATTAAAAAACAAAAACAAAACTACTCAGGAAATATAGAAACATAGTTTATCAATAAAAAGTTATTGTACTAAAAATATAAACAATTAAGCGAAACGATAGTTTAACTTTTCTAAAGGTATTAAGACTACAAATTACTTTAAATGGGTTCCTTTTTAGTGTAGTAATAAATAAAACCAAATTACTGTCAAACCAAATACTGAGGTATCACATTATATAATTAATACTTAAAACTGTCGGTAGTTGGTGAATTACAGAATTGAAGTAACAAAAACAATTATACGTTTCATAATAAGTGAAGTATTTGTGAAATGTACAATTATCTTTGTATTTCTCAATCTTGGATCACATTATATGTCAAGTAAGTGTGATAATTGTTTTTTTAATGTTTTAGATATAATAAAAGCATGCTAAATGCATAGTTTGAAATATTCTGGCAGTATAGAAAGATTAAATAAACTTGTACTTATGATATCACCAATTTGAAACTTATGGGACACCTTAAAGGCAAATAAGCCAAGTTATTAAGATAAATAACAAAGGACAGTGGTGAAACCACAGTAAATTATGTAATTAATGTGTGGTAGGAGATATACGTGCAATGGTAATAGTTTTGAGAGTAATTAGTAAGTAAATCAAATCAATTTCTCCATGTCATAATTTACAGTATTAAAATCTTTTGTGAAATCGATAAAAAAAACTCAAACAAAGAAACAGAATTTCTATCAAAATTAATCAGATTTATACTAGTAACAATTAATCGTAATAAGGGATAAATATTATTATAAACTCTTGATTAACGTATGTAAAATTTTTAAGAAACTGGACACAATTTAGATTTGTTAAATACTTTCTATTAGACAAACGTCTATTAAAAACGTCATTCAGTAAGCTAAAAGAATTAATTTGTTATTAAAAATAAGAAAAGAGGTAGATTGTATCTAGAATTTTGCACGCACAATCACTTGTAACCTAATCCTTATTATAGTGGCTAAAACAAATGATTGAAAAATTACTTATACGTTTAAACAGAAATACATATAAATCACATAAAATACGCAGAAAGGTTAGAAATATCTAACAGAATTGTCCCAGAATTAGCAAACAATCCAGTACAACTTGTAACAAAATAATCCACAGATATTGATTTAAGTTCAGCTAATATTTAATTGGGAAAATATTTAAATTTTAAAAACATTTGAATTCCTAAAATGACACTAAAAAACTATTTAAATCTGTATTATGACATTATACAACACATCAATGATAATAAAATTAAAATGTTTATCATTTAATATTTCAAACTGTTGAATTTTAAATTATATTTTTAATTATATAAGGAAAATAACTTTTGATAAGCACTTGATAAAATGTTTGTCATTTTTATTTCAATTAACTGACTTTAATAATTCATCGTTTATGTGATGTTGAAATATGAAATAACTTTTAAGACAACATACAACTTCAATACAACTGTTTTGTAACTGGTCAGGTATAATCAATTGATATCCACGAAGTTAAAGCTAATTAAATAGTACAAATCATTATCATCAATCTCATGTTTCAGAAATACCAATAATTGTACATTTAGCTTTAATTAACGTTAAAATCTCTTCCATTTTTGAGAAATTATTTTTAAAATTTATAATATTCGTTACAAATAACAAAAATTTGAAAAATATTTGAATTTGTAATCAAATTAAACAAAATATAATCAATAATAAATTTTCCAGTTAACATATTGGGTGATTAAAATTATTGTTCCATAAACAATGATGAGATATTAAAATATGTATAATAGAAAAATAAACTAGAGTAAAATAATACTAAAACAGAGTATCAAATGAATTGATTGCATCCAAGTCATTATAACTAAACATATAATTACTGATGAAAAATTAAATGTGTTATCTTATATTCATAATTATTGATCCAAATATATCTCCACTTTGCTAGAAGCTTTTTTTACCTAATAAACATTTGGCTTTTTATGTAACTTTCTTATTTACATAAACTTTATAGTCACCACCCAAATTCAGACGTGCTAAGTTTCCATAAAAAAAATTCTAGTTTATTAGATGTCCGTTTTTGGAAGAGCATCATTTTCTGATTTTGAAGTTGCTGGCTGTAACTTTTTATGCTACTGACTTTATCATTATCACTTTTATTAAAGTTAAAAACAACCACTGAATAAATATCTAAATTGATTGATGGATTTCTCACTCTATATTACCACTTCAAGTTGTGACAGTCTATTAAAGACGTAACCTTTATTGAATGACAAAGCTTACTAAGTAAGTAAAACAACAATCCGTCTGCAATTATTACATTTAGTCCCCAATAGGCTCCAATCTATTTTGTACAATCCCATTAATTTACTAACTTGACTAAACTTTCAACGTATT
This sequence comes from Limulus polyphemus, assembly GCF_000517525.1. Lineage (NCBI taxonomy): Eukaryota > Metazoa > Arthropoda > Merostomata > Xiphosura > Limulidae > Limulus > Limulus polyphemus. The sequence goes on along the minus strand of NW_013674262.1, from coordinate 14,746 downwards.
TTGGGATTCCTTCACTCAGTCAATAATACACGCATTAAGGAGTTAAACATTCCGATTTATCAACCAATCTACTAATGTTTTTTGGTCTTAGCCTTTTTTACAGCCATCACCTCAATATTTCTTACACTTAACTTCTAAAATTCTTTAAAACCCAATGGTGAAAAACGTATATTTCGTAGTGGCTGTAATGCAGAAGATATCGATAAACTTCCCACTGAAATATCCATAATTTGTAGCTCTAAGTGAGCAATGTTTAACTCTCTCTATCAGTACGGAGGGCTTCGAGCCGAGTGTCCACAGAAGGAACGTTTAGGTGTCGACTGCCAGTAAAGGAGCAGGATTTCTAAGAGATAGTTAAATATACAATATGTAAAATAAAAATACATTCTACAGTTAAAAAAATAGCATATAAATCAACAACACTAAAGGAACATTAAAACTCATTTAGAATTTAGGATGGTTGAAAATCCCAGTGAACAGATAGAGCAGGGAGTCACATACAATAGGAAGGGTGATGTACAGGTTACTATTGAAAGGGAGTTGACCCCAGTTAAAAATGTTTCATGAGAACAGTTGTTGATGTGGATAATCTAGAATTATGAAATTCCACCCAGTGAACAGATAGAGCAGGGAGTCACATACAATAGGAAGGGTGATGTACAGGTTACTATTGAAAGGGAGTTGACCCCAGTTAAAAATGTTTCATGAGAACAGTTGTTGATGTGGAAATACCTCTCCTCTAACCCTCTTGACGCACAGGAATTCCAAGAAGAAGAGGAAGAGCTATTAGAGTAAATTAA
>NW_013674262.1:7625-13237 GCF_000517525.1 Limulus polyphemus | reverse complement strand
AACTTTCTCTACCTTTAACTGAATCTATAATTCAATAGATATGTACCAGGAAGAAGCGCTTGAACTTTCTCTACCTTTAACTGAATCTATAATTCAATAGATATGTACCAGGAAGCAGCAGCTTGAACTTTCTCTACCTTTAACTGAATCTATAATTCAATAGATATGTACCAGGAAGAAGCGCTTGAACTTTCTCTACCTTTAACTGATTCTATAATTCAATAGATATGTACCAGGAAGAAGCGCTTGAACTTTCTCTACCTTTAACTGAATCTATAATTCAATAGATATGTACCAGGAAGCAGCACTTGAACTTTTTCTACCTTTAACTGAATCTGATTTACAGTAAAGAGACTGAAAACCATTTCCAAACATTCGCAACCTTTATTTAACAAAACACAAGTGCTTTTGTGCTGCGTTTCTAACTGCACAGTGTGAGAGATGCTACGTATTAGAATTTCAAATAGCCTGAAATTGAGTTAACTGATAAATTTAAATTTAGTAATTAAATTGTACTTTGGATCTAGTAGTTAAGTAAAAGCCGATATATAGTCTGTTTATGATATTTGCCAACAAGATTGATACACACACTTTTCTTTTTTAACACAAATACGTTTTAATATAGAGACAAATACACATACAAATAGTTATTACAAACAATGATTTGCAAACAAAATTGGCCAGTTTTAGTGAAAGTAAAGCGAAAAAAGTGAAGCTAGACTGCCTGATTGTGAGGTTAGCTATAAAGGAAGTATAGTGGCGATTTCCAAAGTGAGTTTCACAGCTTGTATCGTAATAATAGAGATAGAGGAGAATAATTTGTATTGTCAAAGTGTGTTTTAAAGTAATTGAACTCGCCTGTGTGGACTTTGACGAAAAAGAGACATTTATCTAAAGCTCTAGATACAACTGTGATAACAAATAGTATAACGAATTTTTGGTACATATGTTTGAGTTGTTCCGGATATATTATTTCAAAATAAGTGGATTGTGTGCTGTCCGTTTATTGTTGAAATTTATCGCCATCTAATCACAGACACCTACTTTAAAGAATCTGGTCCTATAAAAACCTGACAATGTAGAAAGATTCTTTAATTTCTCTTGTCTTCCAAAATTTGTCTGTGTAGATGATTGTAGTCTCAGCAAACATTTTCATGGAAGACTTTGAAGAAAGAGCCCTCTCATCCACACATATAAAACCATAAAAGTTACGTTGATGACACCTTTGTTATCTGGCTCCTGTTACCGGCCTTCCTAGAACATGTCAGTTCTATTGACAAAAGAATCTAATTCACTATGAAAATAGAGGAATTAAACAGCCTACAGTTTCTTGAAATATTCACAGCAGACAAAGAGGAAGAACAATCACCACAACTGTATACAGAAAATGGTAAAATGTGATATAATCCAATGCCTCTACAAAAGAGCAGAAAACAGAACGTTAGAATCAAAGAGTGTTTTAAACAGAATGGTTAACCCTTCACCTTCATCAAGAATTCCCTGAACTCCCAACAGAAATAAAAGAGTATAAAAGAACTAGTTAGCTCCCGTACATGCAAAATTTCAGTGAAAAACTCAAACGCATAGCCAAAAAGTTTAACGCAGACATCCAGTGGAAATCTTACAAGACAATAACATATATTCTAGTGAAAACCAAACAGAAACCTACTTAAAGAAAACACAAAAACGTAGTCTATGAAATTCCATGTTCGTGCAGCAAAACATACATTGTAGAAAGCCACTACAGCTACTTCATCCAACTTTCAAAGGAATAATGACTAGAACCTCCAAACCAGCTAAAGCTAAAATCCCCCTAAAGACGTATCTATAAGATGTGGAACGACTAGTTAACTTCATGGGGAACTACACCCACAGCCACAATATTTATTCCGGACTACGACATTTAACTTTCTCATTGTTTAATTTATTATATATTTCTCGGGTTTCTCAAACACAGGATCCCACGCAGCAAATATTTTGAAGTTAACATATTGGGCACTAGTTGGGAATCAATCAGGTCCCCCCCCCCAACTAGTGAAAGTGGGTTTTCTCCGGTCCCTCCTCCCCCATCATCAAAATTAAATCGGGTGTAGGATCTACAGATTCACGCCTCACTGAAAGGGGTCAATTTGCTGAAGTACTTTGTCGAAATATGTCACCGCCTTGGCCTCTTCGCTTCTCCATCTCTTGCTTCTCCCGACACTGTTCTTACAGTTTTCACATATCAAATATTTTTTTCTTTCTTCACGTTGCCTTTAATTAATATTCGCGAGCGGGGCAAAGGGAGATTAAATAATCTTCGAGCACTATGGATGTCAAATAGGTTGGTGGTTTTGTAATTCAAACTATTTTTCATCCAAATACTTGTCAAGATTTATAGATTATAGACTAACCTGGAGACTTTCGAAACGTTGTCCTCTACACTTGTACAACAGACATTGCCGCCAATTCCACTGTACTCGTCATGAATACTCTGCCTAAACAATCTATCAAAGAGAACAGTAGGTGTTTAAGAAAGTAACAGAAGTTGCAAATGTTTGAAATCTTTCTGAAAATCTTCGTCTCTTTATCTGGAAGTTGTAGCACATTTTCTGACACCACGTGAGAACTAACTGAGGACAATTAAAACTAAGTAGAAATTGAATAGAAACTTTTATCATATTTTCTAACACAATTTTGGAAGGATAACAAGGGTGAGGGTGGCATGTTTTATAGAAATTCAAAGATCTAAGATCAGTTGATATGAAATGTTGGCAGGATGCATGAAAGAAACTATAAACATTGAAAGAAATGTCTGAAAAAGATAATTTTTTGAAAGAAAAACAGAATGTTTTAATCTTCTTGAAAACACTTAAAACCCATTGTTTAAAACTAATTTGTTTGTAGTTAAGCTCAAAGCTACATAATGGACTATCGGTGTTGTGCCCATCACAGGTATCAAAACCTGGTATTATACTGTAGGGTTATAAAGTTTTTGTAAAAATATGTCGAAGGTTACATAAAAGGAATCATATTGTTGATGTTAACCTATTCCTTCATGAAAAATATACAAGGTTTTCTTAATGGTAAAAATTATAAAATTGTCTGAAAAACAGTTTTCACAATGTGCTGTTAATTGTATACTACCTTAGATTACTTGAATGTTTTCTAGATTCCTTGAAAATAACAGATGATGATACTAGTTGATAACGAAAAATGTTTTTCATGAAGATGATGATACTAGTTGATAACGAAAAATGTTTTTCATGAAGATGATGATACTAGTTGATAACGTAAAATGTTTTTCATGAAGATGATGATACTAGTTGATAACGTAAAATGTTTTTCATGAAGATGATGATACTAGTTGATAACGTAAAATGTTTTTCATGAAGATGATGATACTAGTTGATAACGTAAAATGTTTCTCATGAAGATGATGATACTAGTTGATAACGAAAAATGTTTTTCATGAAGATGATGATACTAGTTGATAACGTAAAATATTTTTCATGAAGATGATGATACTATTTGATAGTGTAAAATGTTTTATGAAGATGATGAAGTCAGTCGAAAATGTCAAATACCATATGAATATAATGAGACTAAACTTAAAAAAGATATTTTACAAAAACATCAACACGTATTTTATTATTTCATGTTAGATTTTTTCGTTACAGCCAGTGTTTACTTGGTCTCTGGTTTTGTGAGATTCTAACCGTTATAGCGACGTTGCCTTCTGGTGTTTTACAAGAAGGTCAACCTTTCAACAACATAGATCACTTCTTTAGTTTCAAATCACTAAAGGTTTTATTTTCGAGCAGTTTTCAAACCTTCATGTGCCTTGTTTGAAGTCGGTATAGTCAACCACGTTTTTAATATTAAACAGTGAGATATTTTCACTGTCTGTAAGATTTGAGAATCGCCACAAAACAAGCTGCTTGGTATCCTGCCACCGTTAATGTTGCACTGATGGGATTACAAATCAATAAGTGGAACATGCGATTCTGTCCTTTTTGTCCTTCACGCTGAAAAAAGAAAAGGAGACACAGTTCTAACATCACTGAAACAAGATGGGGGGGGGATCTATTAGCTATTACGGAAGAAGAGATTCAGATTTTCAGAAACAATAAAAGTCAGCTCACGGTCGCCCTATATTAAACCCAATCAACTTGCTGGTGATCAATATTGGTATGTCTGTCTATAAGTTAAAAGATGTAGTATAAGCTGAAACCAATGCGCTCTGTGGTGAAACGACTCCTAAGCGCGTAAGGTCACAGTTTCGAAACCAGACGAAACACCTTTTCGTTCAAAAAATGGATATTTGTTGAGACAGGTATGATTATATTGTTTTGTTTTATTACAAACTTAAGCCTATGTCACCCAACCCATCAGAACTGAATATTTATAATTTACTTTGTGGACATCGAATATAAATTTGTCATTGTTCACTAAACTGAATTTCTTTAAATACTCAGTAGATGGCGGAAGAGAGTCAATATGTGATTATAATTTCCTTTTTTTTATATAACTGGTGTCTGGGCATAATGATGCAAAATGACAAATGGACTGCAACTGAAAACTAAAAATGCACAAGGTTCTAATAGAGTAAAATCAACTTGTAATGCACTAAAGCCTGAAGAAAAATCTTTTATGCAGTCTCCTCCGGCTCATAGTTGAAACTGAGTAGCATATTTAGCGGCATTACACCAGGTGCCCTTGATTCTTCGATTCAAAGTTCGACACATTAAAACTCTAGGCCACTTACAGCTTAAAATGCAGAAGGTACGTTTTTGTTAGGTAAATGTGTTTATTTATATTTTAGAATTTTCTTGCAATGCTGTACAAATTATCTATGCACAACTGCCACTAATTTTGAATTGTTAGACTAGATGAAAAGGAGCTAGTCAAACAGCACCCCCCGCCATCTATGAGGCTATTCTACCTGACAGAATAGTGGGAGTTAACGGTCACTCTTCTAACGCGCTCTCTGCCACAAGCTCGGAGGGTGTTGTTGCGGCAACGGGACACGAACTTGAAATCCTCTAATTAACTTCCCGGCACTCAAAACACTAAGACACGTCTAACCATTGGACAAGTGCTTTATATGTAATTGGTGGATATATGTAACTGGATACTTAGGTTCGAATGATATTTAAATAGGAAATGAAAAAATCTGGTGATCAAATTTGTTGGACACCATTTCTTAAAAGATTTTTTAAACACTTTTCTCAGATGGGTGCTATAAATGTGACAGTCTATTGCGTTATTCGGTTCTTCTTTCCGTAACTTTTCATTTGTTGATAACAAAAATTGGAATGTGTGTTAATAAATTGGAGAAATTATTGTGCTATAAATGTGACAGTCTATTGCGTTATTCGGTTCTTCTTTCCGTAACTTTTCATTTGTTGATAACAAAAATTGGAATGTGTGTTAATAAATTGGAGAAATTATTGTGCTATAAATGTGACAGTCTATTGCGTTATTCGGTTCTTCTTTCCGTAACTTTTCATTTGTTGATAACAAAAATTGGAATGTGTGTTAATAAATTGGAGAAATTATTGTGCTATAAATGTGACAGTCTATTGCGTTATTCGGTTCTTCTTTCCGTAACTTTTCATTTGTTGATAACA
>NW_013674262.1:5601-6914 GCF_000517525.1 Limulus polyphemus | reverse complement strand
GATAGAGAAATTTGATAGTACAGGTTGATGTCCTGTTTCTTCACTGTGTTGGCGTATATACATTTGTTAGATAACAGCTACTATGAATTACATATATATAGCACTTTTGGATGTTTCTAAAATTGATTTTTTTTTGTCTACTTTCTGTTTCCGAGCCATATTTCTCCTGTCAAAGATCTTTCTAAAGCCTTTCCTACTCTGAACACTTTTCCAATTGGACATTCCAAATTACTTTTTATTTTTTACTTCAGATAATCACTTACCTGTGTTTACTCTATTCTGAACGAGACTTGTTATGCCACAACTAATAAAGTAGACTGTTTGACAAAGAGAAACGGTGTAATACTTAAAATTCCAGCATTACCTGAAATAAAACAATATAACACACTTATATTTTTACAAACGTTAAAGCTTTTGGATAATACTTTAAAGTTTTCGATTGGATTCTTCGTTTCGATCTCTCTCCCTCTTATACGTTTCTCCTCGAATTCCGTTTTTCACAGCTTGGAATATGATTCCACATTTTAGTGTGTCTCCCTCTCTCCCAAATGTTTGTTTTTCAAGGCTACGTGATTGGATTTTTCGTTTCAACCTCTTTCCAATTGACAATTTTTCCCAAGACTTCATTTTACAAATCCACTTTCATTAATCCTATCTAATGCTCATTTCTGCTCCATTCATTTTTTTTTCTTTTCATCCAATTTTGTATCACATTTTTTATTTAGTTTCACATTTTTTTGTGAACAGAATATTTTGACATTTTTTGCTCTTCCCGTCGATCGCTTGTTATCTTTTAAATAATTCTTCGAGTTCGAAAGCTTTGGTTCTCGCTGTTGACGTCAACACTTTATATAAACTGATCGATTGTAACAGTAGCGGGAAAATGAAACCGAATTTTTCCTTTAACCTTAAAAAAATATGAAAACAAAACAGAACTGGTATTAAAAAAACAGTTGCAAAATTAACCTACAACCGCTGAAAATAAAGCTCGTCAAGTTCCCTTTACTAGTGTTCGATCTGAAGGGTACTTATCGCTTTACTAGTGTTCTATCTGAAGGGTACTTATTGTTTTACTAGTGTTCGATCTGAAGGGTACTTATCGCTTTACTAGTGTTCTATCTGAAGAGTGCTTATCGCTTTACTAATGTTCTATCTGAACGGTACTTATCCTTTTACTAATGTTCGATCTGAAGGGTACTTATCGCTTTACTAGTGTTCTATCTGAAGGGTACTTATCGCTTTACTAGTGTTCTATCTGAAGGGTACTTATCGCTTTACTAGTGTTCTATCTGAAGGGTACTTATCGCTTTACT
>NW_013674262.1:0-4678 GCF_000517525.1 Limulus polyphemus | reverse complement strand
ACTTATCGCTTTACTAGTGTTGATATTAAAACTAGTTCCTCTAATCGCTTGACAAAGACAGGTAGTTAAAGGTTTATCCACGAAAAGTATAACCCAGGAAACAGAGTTTTGATATGGTAGTTTTTGCGTTTTTTTTTGCTGTCATTTGTTAAAATCATGTGAGCAGAAATTGTGGAATATCTCAGTAATATAAGTACATGGATAGCAATTGGAAAATAGTAGCTTTTGAAGTTTCATCCTGGCTTGCGTCTTATCGTCCATGATATTGCAGGTTATTTTCAGTTCTATTAAGATGACCGATAACGACACCCCGTTTGGTAGTTTATAGATGGTGTGTAGAATAACGGATTTAACATATTGTTTGGAACAAACGGTGACTATGACATCAAGAAAGGGTAGAGACTTCCGGACATTATCAGTATGAGTAAGTGTAAGGTTGTTGATTATTAAGGAATTCAATGACTTCCAAAAGAGAAGGGAGTTCATGATTCCGTATAATATACTGAAAATGTCGTTAATATATCTGTACCACCTAGCTGGTTCAAAATTCCATAGAGGCTTCAAGGAAATGCTTAAAAGCAGAGGCCAAGATGACAGCAATATTGGTCTCCATAGCAAAACCTTTTGTTTGTTATAGAGAACTGAATTGAATTCAATGTAACTGTTGATGAAATCAAATCTGAGAGAATTTTCGATGAGTTCTGTAGGTGTATCATTCGTAGTAGAAAGTGTTTGTTATAGAGAACTGAATTGAATTCAATGTAACTGTTGTTGAAATAAAATCTGAGAGAATTTTCGATGAGTTCTGTAGGTGTATCATTCGTAGTAGAAAGTGTAGCTGATCTAATAAGATTCATAACTTAGCTTTATATTTTCTTCTATGGGAATAAAAGGGTACATAGAGACGACACCAACAATAAATAGGATAGTGGTCGAAAACATCTGTAAACATCTTCACCTAGCCTGTTAAAAAATTAATCGGTGCTATTTAGGTATGAAGGGGTTTTGTTAAGGATAAGGTGAAGGAGCTTTTCGAGTAGTCAATATACAGACGCTAGCAGAGAGTTTCATATGGAGACCATTGGTCTTAGAAGTGTGTCAGATTTACGATCTTTTAGTAATCCATACAGTTCAGGGGTTTTGGAATTAGTTGATCTAAGATTGTCTTGAAGCCACATGGGTATAGCAATTGTATTTTTAAAGTTCTTCAAAATGTCTTTAGCTTTTTTTACAGTTCTTTTCTAGGGTCTTTATTAAGTGGTTCATAAATAGTTGTATCCTATTCTCAGACGTAACTTAACACAACCAAATTTTAGTTATGGACTGCGTAACACACTGGTGGGTCACATATTACATGTGGTTTCGATGAGCTAACTAAAAATACTATAGTAACCCATATAAATATTATACATTTGGGTTAAATAAAAAAGAAAAGCGTGCCTGGCAGTAGTTATCCCAGGTGTTGAGCAGCAAAAAGATGCCGCCTCACGATGATTTGTTGCCTCAGGGAGAGGAGTGAAATGACGTAACCAAGGACGATGACATCATAGCTCCACAATTTGTCACCAAAGGACATGTTATTAGGGACGCGTTGCTAGGCCACCATGACGTCATAGTTCCATTGAAGCAGCATAACATGTCTCAACATGAACATATTTAGTCAGTTTAAATCACTAATTTATTAGTTGATTAAATTTCCTGTACTAAAAAGATGATATCATGAAATAATTAAAACTTGCTGCTTGGTGTCGCCACATAAATATATTTAATTAGTTGAAATCAGTAATTTATCAATTAATTAAATCATTTATAGTTAAATCGTCCTAAAAAGGATGCATATCACTAAATTATTATTTACATCTCCTTATCATTTATATGTTCTAAAAAGGACGATATTATGCATTAAATAAAACTTACACTTTCCCTAGTTTGACTTTATAACTTGACAAAATATTTCATATTACATATGACACTTTATAGTTTTATATCATTTTTTAGAAAAGTGGACACTATACTTTCATATATGATCAATGTCTATATTTAATTACCATTATTTTAACGACTGTCTGTAGGATTTTAACAAATGTCCTGTGACAGTGTTACTATACTTTCACATGCGATTACGTCATCAGTGTCTAGATTTAATTATGTTAAAAACCATTATTTTACATACTTTAACATCTGTACTAATACAATTTGCTACAAGTAAAAAATAATAAATGAACGACTTACTGTTTATCAGTCCATTTTTTTAGAAGATTAAAAGTGTATAAATCTCTCAGACTGTCTAACGCTATTAGGAACGGATTACTGACAAACACACCTCAAAACTTCTTTGTGTACACAAATCATGTGAAAGTATGGAATACATTTCTAATGTGTTCATAGCTTCTTTCGGACACTGTAAGACCTTTATTGTTTTGTTTTCAAGTAAAACATACACATTATTTAAATGAGACAGTTATTATAACCAATAAGTTATGTTTATCGTCTTCCTACAACTAAATACAATAAATGAATGATTTACCAACTAACTTTACTATTATTTAAAATATCAAACTGCATATAATTTTGAGACTAAGACGACTATTATGAAATCATACACATACAGACTTTTAATAACTACAAATGTGACCATGTGGTCACAGTGATTCTACGTTACACAAAATCACTGCCGAAATACTGATGTCATTATCGTTTATACTTCAAACAACAGTTAACTAAGATAAGGGAAGTGATTCACCTTGTGGGTTAGCATACATACATACTGTGCCTGACAAATGGTTACTCTGACGGTTTGTCAGGCACAGTATGTATGTACGCTACTCTGTATACATACATACTGTACCTGACAAACCGTCAGAGTAGCATACATACATACTGTGCCTGACAAACCGTCAGAGTAGTGTACATACATACTGTGTCTGACAAATGGTCAGAGTAGCGTACATACATACTGTGCCTGACAAACCGTCAGAGTAGCGTACATACATACTGTGTCTGACAAATGGTCAGAGTAGTGTACATACGTACTGTGCCTGACAAACCGTCAGAGTAGTGTACATACATACTGTGTCTGACAAACCGTCAGAGTAGCGTACATACATACTGTGCCTGACAAACCGTCAGAGTAGCGTACATACATACTGTGCCTGACAAACCGTCAGAGTAGCGTACATACATACTGTGCCTGACAAATGGTCAGAGTAGCATACATACATACTGTGCCTGACAAATGGTCAGAGTAGCGTACATACGTACTGTGCCTGACAAACGATCAGAGTAGCGTACATACGTACTGTGCCTGACAAATGGTCAGAGTAGCATACATACATACTGTACCTGACAAACGGTCAGAGTAGCGTACATACATACTGTGACTGACAAACCGTCAGAGTAGCGTACATACATACTGTGACTGACAAACCGTCAGAGTATTTCATTCAGTTTAGATTATGCTTTCAGAATGAAAGATCTATTCAATTCTAGTCTATGATATTTATAAACAATACAACGAATTATATAATAAAAATATATTCAAGTCTACTTTAATATCTACTTAAATGTGTGAAATGTGAAATACTAATATCCTCACATGATCACACCAATACAGAAAGTGTTTCTATAAACGAAGAACAGTGACGTCATTGTCTTTAATATCTACTTAAATCTGTGAAATGTGATATACAAATATCCTCACATGATCACACCAATACAGAAAGTGTTTCTATAAACGAAGAATAATGACGTCATTGTCTTTAATATCTACTTAAATGTGTGAAATGTGGTATACAAATATCCTCACATGATCACGCCAATACAGAAAGTGTTTCTATATACGAAGAATAATGACGTCATTATCTTTAATATCTACTTAAATGTGTGAAATGTGATATACTAATATCCTCACACGATCACACCAATACAGAAAGTGTTTCTATAAACGAAGAATAATGACGTCATTGTCTCAATACGTCGTCAATGGCTAGAAAGATGAAGCTGAAAACTTTTATTAAAATTAAATTAAATTATAATACATTATACTCAGTGTTGAAAATAAACGGTTCAAACTTTACGTATTCATATATTTTCTACATAAATGTAATGATCTCCATACTTTAACTAGAGTTTTAGTTTGTTACTGATATTTAAAAGTCAGTAATCATAGTTCTTTGACTTGTATAGTGATTCAAAGCACTGATTGTATATTCTCAATATTTGACGGGACATTTCAGTTAACGTACAACTGTTGCATACTTTCTACTCAATTCTTCTTATTAATTATTATATTATAATTATTATTTTAAATATCTCATGTTATAATGTCATAATGTTTTAAAATACTGTATGTTGAGGCCATTGACAACTTTGACAATGGTCAGTTTTGATTTATTTAGTAGCAGCGATATGTTTATTTTACGACATTTTTGAAATCAAAGACAAGACAAAGGTTTTGTTTGTAAAAACATTGTCATTATGATTTACTACACTGCCAATCAATATCATAACAATTACACACAGACCATACTAATTGTCTAAAATATCTTTGGGAACACCAATCACCATGTTGGCATCCCCTTTTTAAAAACAAACAACTTCCCATGTATCATGTTACAAACTTCACAATAGTCTTTGTTAACACTAAAAATACACGTGTCACATATCCAGGTAGGTATTG
>NW_013674261.1:13850-27914 GCF_000517525.1 Limulus polyphemus | reverse complement strand
AACGCTATACTTCACAACGAACGTCTCACGTGCTCATATCAACTCTCCGTATCTATTTATTTACGTTTTTTTTTTAATTTACGCACAAAACTACACAATGGGCTATCTATGCTTTGCCCACCACGACTATAGAAACCCGGTTTCTAGCGTTGTAAGTCCGCAGACATTCCACTGTGCCACTGGGGGCAATTTTTAACGACCTAATAGATATAAATAGCGTGATACGATCGGGAAGTAGCAGACAGATAATAACGACAGAGAATAAAGTTGATGTGAAGTTAACTACCGTAGAAGTGATAGACTTAACGAATGACATAGGCCTAACGTTTAATATGTTAGACTGAAACTAATAGTAGAAAAGAAGATAAGAAAATAATTTTATTCCGTCAAAGCGTGGTTCTAAATTAATTGAATCAGCCTGAGTGCACTTTGACAAAAGAAACAGAAGATCTTCAGAAGAAAGAAGACCAAACGATTACGGTAACTCGCGCCACAATTGTAAGTGCATCACGGAGATTACTAGTGCGATAAAAATAGAGAAGATAGTTGGGCTTGTCAACTGAAGTTCTAAAGTAATTGAATAGGCCTAAGTGGATATTTGACAATAAGGAGAGAACTACATATAAAGTATTTATGATATGTCCATAATATCTATATTCTTGAATAATTTGAATATATTGTTACGTCTCTGGTCGTCAGTTAATTTTCCGTAAAAATTCTTTCCGAAGAAACTTTAGCGATACAAGTCATTTCTTAAAGAAAACTGGTTTATTCTTTCTGAATACAACTTTGAAATTCACTTAATTTCCACGGTCACGCTATAGTTTAAATAAACGCTATACTTCACAACGAACGTCTCACGTGCTCATATCAACTCTCCGTATCTATCTCTGCCTGCAGTTCAATTACACCTTGTTGCCGTCACTTCTTGGCGGCTTATATATATACAAGAATACCGCATATCTAGTAACCTCTCGAGGCTTCAGGAAAGGACGTAAACGTTCGAGAATATGACTTGTTACTAGCGTCACGTGACCCTCGCTGTCGTAACAATATATATTATTTTGAAAACAAGTGAAGTGCGTGCTGTTTATTCATCGTTGAATTTATCGTTAACAAATCACAGACACCTGTTGTAGAAGAATCCTAAGCTCAACAACAACATAGTATCTATTTGTATTATTAAGAAATATAACTAAAAGCCTTTAAATTCTGACAATTGGCAAAGAATTATATTTTAAATTCTGACACTGTTCAACCATTGCATACCTTAGTATAACTGGAGAATGAAACGGCCATTCAAGATATTCCATACAAAGACATACTGGTCAATTCGTTGAACGTAGTCTAGATACATTTCAGTAAAATCAGGCTTTCGAAAAGGATGCTGAGAAACCGTCATTCTCGTACACTAGATAGCTTATGGATAACATGCAGGGAGGAGAAATGTGATTTATACATGACCGCCTTACAATGAAACCTTTTGCAATGGATAACACGCTGCATTGTCGTCAAACAGAGCATGATTGAATATGGCGACCTGGAATTTCTCGGCGTGGTGAAGTTTTTAAATCGTTTTAATACAACACTTTCAGCCTCTATATTAGGGGCCGTTGTATGGCCTTACTTGGGAAGGAGAGGTGAGTTGTATCTCATATATATACACACACACACATATATATATATATATATATATGTCCTTCTGACTTATGCAGAAAATCGCAGAACTTTTTATAGCTAATACTGGAACAAAGTATGAATATTTATTTTAGAAAACCCGACATCCTAAAAAAATTTCTGATTGCACACCATGTTAGTCATAGTTTTAAGTTTAAAACAAATATAAATGTAACATATTTTATCCAATTAATATCCGGATGTAATTAATAGATCCAAACAAATGTATGGAAACGTTAAATAAATTTCTTAGTGTCATATTATAAATTCATCGATAAAGTAAACTTTTCAGTAAATAGAAGCCTTTCAGACAATGTCACAAATCCTGAACGCCATTTTGAGCAGCAACGTCTTTACCAGATCATGCACTTATGAGAATTACCAACATTTTAGCCTAGGTATAAGTGTCAACTACTAAATATATGTATAAATAAATTTACTCTCAGACGTCACCCAGCTATGCAGTATTTGATAGCTGGGTTAGGTATAGCCTAGCGGTTATACTTCAGACTGTGGATAAAAAGATCTAGAATTCGAGACGTGATGCTGGTGAATATATTTCAAATTTCCAACTGTGGGTGCGTTAGAAACATGACAGTCAATCACGATCCGGACAAGGTACTCGTGGCGATGAGTGCGGCTAGATGGCTGCCTTCCCTCTGGTCAGTCCTTCAGAACTAAGGTGGTTTTCAGCTGGGTGCGTTAGAAACGTGACAGTCAATCACGATTCGGATAAGGTACTCGTGGCGATGAGTGCGGCTAGATAGCTGCCTTCCCTCTGGTCAGTCCTTCAGAACTAAGGTGGTTTTCAGGTGATTGTCTAGTTCACATTTTCATAAGATTCCTTTCAAGTTGAAAATTCCAAATCCCACCAGATACTTCTTATTTGGCAACCTGTATTAATTCTGTCAACATTTACTTCTCATGTTCGTGGTAAAAGCTTTACTTTGTGTGTTGTGAAACACAACTAACTTGATGATCTCTGGTACTAGGCAAAAGACCTCGTCAGCAGCGGCGTTCACATGTAGTATGCTATTGTAATGTTAGTATATTCTTCTTACTGGAACTCCATATAGGGTTAATAAAGATAGACTTGTTAAAAATTATTACCAGTTTTACTGTGATTTAATATCACACAAATTATCGATCAAGCTTCGTCAGCATAGACATTACATAACACAAGAATTGTTTAATTATTACTCATTTTACTAATATGATTTTGGATGCAAATACTTGGTGAAGAAAATGGACAATTAAAATTAGCGAAAAAAAGATGGTGGGTTACTTTTCTACTTCTTCCTTATCATTGCGACATATTCCTGTGCATGGATTACTCGTACAGTTTTGAGTTAGGGCCCGCTAACTGGAGGTTAGAAGAATGTCACATCACAAAATATGGGTCTGTGTTTCTCTTACTGAGTTCACTATCAAGGAAAGAAGCAATACATAGGACGTACAGCATAATAATCTTCATTTAACATAAACACAACCCGAGTCAAGCATTCATTTAACATAAACACAACCCGAATCAAACATTCATTCAACATAAGCCCAACCAGAGTCAAACATTCATTTAACATAAACACAACCCGAGTCAAGCAGTCATTCAACATAAACACAACCCGAGTCAAGCATTCATTTAACATAAACACAACCCGAGTCAAGCAGTCATTTAACATAAACACAACCCGAATCAAGCAGTCACTTAACATAAAAACAACCCGAGTCAAGCAGTCATTTAACAGAAAAACAACCTGAGTCAAACATTCATTCAACATAAACACAACCCGAGACAAACATTCATTTAACATAAACACAACCCGAGTCAAGCATTCATTTAACATAAACACAACCCGAGTCAAGCAGTCATTTAACATAAGCACAACCCAAATCAAGCAAGGGGAATTGTGTATTATGAGTGTGTTGAGCTGGTAAGAGAAGTGTGGAAAGACCTTTGGTTAATGGATCTCTCTTATCGGTCCAATGTGAGACACCCCTCCCCCCATAAGCTAAAGTTAAACTAAAACAAAAATAACTTATGAAAGCTCCTTAACAGGAAACAGTCTGTTTTCAAATATCATAAGTTACAATATAAATAAAACCAAGTTGCATTTCGAGTAAAGTATCTATAGCCAAACGTGTCCCAGTCTAGGGGCGTGGATGTCCTGGGGCATTATCTATAGCCAAACATGTCCCAGCCTAGGGGCGTGGATATCCTCGGGCATTGTCTATCTCGAGACATCGTGAGTGAAGTGTTAGCTATCTTCCCTGTCAGAAAAAGCACTTAATGGCCGGTTATCAAAAGTAGTATACTCCACATTATCATGTCCAAAGGATGTTGGTGCCCAAGAGCATGAAAAGGAGGGGAGGCGTTAGTTATATATACTGTCGCCACGGGCCAGGTAGGACCATGGAAAACCGTCAAGGGCAGATAGTTTTATAGATTGCCTCCAGGGTAGGACCCAGATGCTGAAATCAATATGTTTTAGCCTGTAAATATGTCATTTTAAACTTTGTTTGACCTTGATAGTAAACATATCGGAAACGATATTAGTACTGCATTATCATTATGGCCAAACTTTCTACTCTGTAATTTCAATTCGATATTTGTTCTTCAATAATAAACAAAGTGTTTGAATACTTAAAATTAATATTTTATGTTTTACACAAAGCCCTGAAAAATCTGTTTTCCTTATAACATAAAACAATCAATCTCTCTCTCTCTATATATATATATATATATGGTAAACATTTGATTGGATATCACAACTTGTATGTCTTCTGTAAAATCCACTTTTAAATAGAGTAGAAAACGCCAGTTAAACATTTGTTATAACCCACATAGACTAATACTGTACTGTCAAAACGACGTTGTGACGTGGCTACTGGTTTAGTAGGGGTCGTTGTTACTCACGATTTATGTCATGAAATATAAATATTTTCGTAACAACTAAGCATTTGCCACGTGAATCTCTGGCCAAATGTTGACCTTTATCACTAGACAATAAGCTTGTCCAACAATGTTGTTTGAATCAGTTTAAAATATAAAAGGGACATGTCTTGATGTACGTAAATAATTTTACGTATTCAAACATCCTGTCTCTATTTTGATGTGTACAAAATTTAAAATGTTAGGACAAGTGTTGCTTGTAATCCAGACAAGATTATTTATTTAGTAGAGGACAAAAATGTGCCTTTTCACATTGCTTCAGAAATATTGCAGTGCCAGTCTTCAAAGTCATAATGCAAAGGTTCACCATATAATTGATAAAATACTACACTGTTTAGTTGGTATGTTATTTTATTGTTTAACTGGCTGGAGTACATATCCCCTGGACGGAAGTTATGTAGATTCGTGACTAAAGAAAGATTATCACGAAAAGTTGCTTCCCTTATATGTAATTGTAAAAATCGCAAAGACGCCCACAAAAACTGCAAAACACAAACTGTGAAATCGCGAGTTTGCGTGTATCTCCGCTTGGACCCAACAAACCTTCATGTCAAATTTGGTGATCCATCAACAGGGGGCGAAGTAATGGTAAAAAAACACTCATAAAAACCACAAAACGTAAAATGCAAAACTCAAATTGTATATATCTCCCCAAGGACCCAATAAACCTCCATACCACAGGAGGTGAGGTAATGTTAAAAAAACGCCCATAAAAACCGCAATACTGACAATTTGTGTATACCCCCGCATGGACTTAATGAACCTCCATACCAATTTTGGTGAAGAACCATCCATACCCTGCGAAGAAGTTGTATGAACATACAACAGACAATAGACAGTACTATTATGTTTATATAGATTTAAATTTAGTGATCGTCATACAACTTTTGTACACATCTACGCCATGTCCTTATTGTGACAGCTGCATGTGTTTCTTCGACCAAAATTGTTTGTTTGTTTTTGAATTTCGCGCAAAGCTACAGGAGGGCTATCTGCACAAGCCGTCCCTAATCTAGCAGTGTAAGACTAGAGGGAAGGCAGCTAGTCATCGCCACCCACCGCCAACTCTTGGGCTACTCTTTTACCAACAAATAGTGGGATTGACCGTCACATTATAACGCCCCCACGGCTGAAAATGGCGAGCATGTTTGGTGGGAAGGGGATTCGAACCCACGACCCTCAGATTGCGAGGCGAGCACCTTAACCACCTGGCCATGCCGGGCCACCGACGACATTCATCCAAAATATACTTACAAAACTACGTGACACAACACAATTTAAAAAACAACGATTAAAGGCCTTATACTTCAAGCACATGTACTATAGTAACAATGCTAACAGGATTTCTGTTCAACTTGTACGACAACAATATTTCTGTTTATAAAGTAGCTTAAAAACGATACGTACAAACCTAGAGTCTCTATATCGTATTTAACATACTGAACATTTCGATGTGAAAACGATACGTACAAACCTAGTGTCTCTATATCGTATTTAACATACTGAACATGTCGATGTGAAAACGATACGTACAATCCTAGTGTCTCTTTATTCGTATTTAACATACTGAACAGGTCGATGTGAAAACGATACGTACAAACCTAGTGTCTCTATATCGTATTTAACATACTGAACACGTCGATGTGAAAACGATACGTACAAACCTAGTGTCTCTATATCGTATTTAACATACTGAACATGTCGATGTGAAACTTTATGACAACAATATTTCATCTTCATTAGAAATTAAATGTTAAATTGAGGTCAGCTATTTACAAACGGATTTGTGTTACTAAACTTTCACATTAACGTTTAACAAAACGAGTTTATTGACTTTCACCTTACGAAGTATTTGGATTTAAATTTTCAATTGACAGTTATTAGACCAAAACTTAGTACACATTAATTTCTCTTCATATATGATAATAGACTTTGAGTTTTACAAATTAAACAACACTAAAGTTATAAAAAACGTTAAGGAAATCAGTACGGTTTACTTTTTGTGATTGTTAATTGTACCCATTATCAAATCAATACATATAACTTGGTTTGTGTTTTTTAGAATGATTTGTTTATTTCATTAATATATCACTCTAATTACAGAAACAAAAGTATGATAAGATCATAATATGATGGATTATCATTCACTTTTATTACTCTCCATTATTAGAACAACCATAAAGATGATTAGCTCGAAATAATCATCAAACTTTCGAAATAATTAAATTTACTAGCCCACCAATGCTTCAAGTAATCAACATGTTATAAGTATGAAATATAGTCTCCATTTTAAATCTTAATTGAAAGTTGTTTTCTTATGATATTTATCCTATCTACATTCAATATTATCATACTTTTACTCAAATAGACCCCATGAACTGATTATCCACATTCCTAACAATTCTGTTTTATACATCTAATTCAAGTCGCCTCTATATGTCCTACATTCTTGAGTAACAACCCGTATTTTAATTCTCTCATCATAGCTAAATTGTGTGATATGCTCTCTAGTTTTTCAAAATGGGATTTCAAGTGTGTGAAGATCGTTTAATAAATATCATCAAACCAATCACTGTATGGAGTATCCCGTTTGTTTTGTGTAGGAACATATCTTTCACTTGCACAATGCACGTGATTGACCATATTGATGTCCAGCAGATATTACTGCGCTGGACTCTTGGTGTTCTACAAAACATCATCATGTTTTTCAGATTAGAACTCGTCCTGAAGATGGGTTCTCGTCTTGTGAGGAAAGCGATTTTTCTTTGAATTAATCATTCAATTATAATTAAAGGTCTTTTTCGGGACTGTTAAATCTTGACAAGAGAATGTTTGCACATTTACTGTTGCTGGTGAACTAAATACAAGTTCTAATATTTACCTTTACAATAAGCAAAATTGAATATATTGTTGCGTCAGCGAGGTCACATGACTAGTGTCACGCCACGTTTCTAGAACTATCCTGTACCTTGGCAAATGCTCTAGCATTTACTAGATATAGGGTGGTCTGGTATATAAAAGAGGGTGACAACGTGACGGAATAATAGTGTGTGTGTAGGTAATGAGTAATTGAACTGCAGTCAGAGAGAGACGTATTGTTATAAGGTTTGTTTTAGCCCGATTGTTGAAATTAAGTGTGTCGTAAAGTTATATTCGGAAAGAATAAACCAGTTTTATTAAGTAAGGACTTGTGTCGCTAAAGTTTCGTCGGAACGAAGTTACGGAAAGTTAATTTACAAACGGAGACGTAACAATATATATTTTTTCAAAGTTTTGAAATTAGCACTAAGTTTTATATTTAAAATACGCAGTGATTATTTGAGTAATTCGATCGAAAACTGTAGCTGAACATCATATTGTAACCACAAGAATATACACAGTATTATTCTGGCATTAGAGTGGTTGAACATTTTTGAAATGTTTAGTTTTCATTAAGTTATTTTAGGAAACATAAATCAGCCTTAAAGAAATACATATATCTGACAAATGGCATGTACAAATGTTTGACATTTACAGACTGTGATGACATACCAACATGATTCGATATGGAAAGACAGTGTTAGTAAGATTCTTATATTAAAATTTACACATATGCTGACACTGGAACAGTTTTTTGGTTCTATAACATAAAGTCAAAAATATTTTGTTTTCTTCTTCAGAAATTTAAGTCATATATATTAGACAAAATCTAAATAGAATTATAGATTTTTTGAAAAACAAAAAAATGGCTTCCGATGTAACGCTTTACGATTTGTTAACTGTTTGTTGGATTCTCGGATGTGAAGGTTTCCTTAATGTTATTTTTCTTCAATAATCTCCATCCCTCTCTTTATGCTCTCAGGCGTCAGCATAATTTTGATATAACAGTGGGGCGTCTACGATTAGGATCCGAGTCTTGTGTTCACCAGAACAAGGAAAATTGACTTGTGTTTACTTGAGAGACTTTCTGAGTCGAAAATGAACACAAAGTAAAAACCCAAACTTCAAAACATTTACATATTAAAAGAATAGGTGGTTAACATATGGTTATTGTACTCTACAACAGGTGCAAGTAGTGATTACTAATGTTATATCGTTTGTGTTTTAGTTTAGAGATTCAGGCAGACGCGAATCATCATACTTTAACGAAATCAATATATAATCCAATTGTATTTAGCGAAACTTCACGAGTAAAATTGTTTAACCAGTTGTACGTTATTTAGTTGTAGACAACATAAAATTGAAATTATAATAAGTAGTTGTATATCGTAAAATTCTATGTGAAACGATAAAAAATTCGGGAATAACAAATTCAAAACAAAATATAAGTTCTGACAGTTGTTTTCAAAGTTATATCGTAATAAATATATTGTTGGAACCATTAAATGTGTCGAAACGTATGGAAGGTGTTAACCAGTAGTTTTAATGAAATTATATGAACCTTTTGTGTTTCAAACGTCATTCTGTCTGGTGTGTCAATAAATAGGTTGTCAATATAAAATTGAAGTTCCAGTTAGTCACAGTATCACAAAGTACACTTGAAAACCGTTTCACCAGCTACTATCGCTCTCTAGCGTTTAGTTGTTTAATTTATGATTATATTAACGAACTTAAACGTTGAAGAATCAATACTGGTTAACGCGAGTACTTGTCGGCATACTGGGACGTTTGATCAATCTACTTAAAAAACGTGTTTGTTTGTTTTTTCAAGTTAAAGACAGGTCAAATCTGTAATAGTCCTGTGGGAGATAATTTTAATGTCAAACTACTAATCAGTAAATTATTGTTTGTTTTAGAGCAAAATCACATTGGACTATCTTCTGTGGCTACTGTGGGGAATCAAACCCCAGATTTTAGCATTGTATGTCCGCAGTCTTCCGCTGTCCCACCAAATTTGTTGATGAAATAAATATGTATAAAGTTATATGTATGTAAATAAAGCAGTCGCAAGTTTCAACCTGAGATGTTTTCAAATTTGTTATGGCTAGCGCAACTTAGTAACGTGTTTTCGATATTATGTAAGGTCTTCTGATGAAGTTACAAATTCAAGTTTTTTTTAATTTGTTAAACTTTTAACCCCTGTGAGCATGCTCTTTATTACCTAGAGTATCACATTTTTTGACTTGGTCTCGCTTGTGTGTGTGTGTGTGTGTGTGTTGGAGTTTTGTTTTCACTATTTATTTTTAACACAAAATCCTCTAGTTTCTAAATTTTAGGGCTTCTACTCGTATTTATCCAACTTGCATAATCTACTTTATTTTATCTTATATTGAATGTTTGAAATTTTTATTTGATTCTGATATTAGGCGTATAGCTACACAAGGGCACTCTACGTTAGCTATTCTTAATTTTGAGCTAATAGACTGGAGGTAAAGCAGTTAGTCAATAGCAGCCATCAGAAGCTATTGTCTGAATTGAAAAGTGGGATTTGACTGTCACTCTTATAGCTCATCCACGGCCCTAAAGGTGGCGCTTTTTTTACAGTAATGAGGTGTGTACCATGAATCCTTGGCTTCACAGTCCAGTCAGGCTTCTCGGCCATGCTCGACGTCAAGTTTTAAATCCTATCACGGTTGATTATTACAGTTTTGTACCACTTAGTTATACAAACTTCCGAAATAAATTTTAATTCTTATACTATACAAGGTTTAGTAAGTTATATTAAAATTGAATATGAAAATCAGCAGGTTACGTGACTACCACCGTGGTGGAATGGCGAACTACATTTTGACATTACGTAGATAGTATCATGACACCGAGTGGTGGAATGGGGAACTACATTTTGACGTTACGTAGATAGTATCATGACACCGAGTGGTGGAATGGCGAACTACATTTTGACGTTACGTAGATAGTATAGTGATATCGAAAATGGAATAAAGATGCGATCAGATTGGGAATCTAATATTCCATAGTCGCGGACGCGTGAGATCGAACTATAACGACTTGGTGAGCATCTAAAGTTGTTTTAATACATACACATGTACGACATACATCAACTTTCAAGGGTTATAATGATTAGATACTAAGCACGAAAAAGCTATTATAACACTAACAATACTCAAATTATAACACTCACAAATACAAGTTACAGCCTTTTGTATTCTGACCTACAACACTGACAGTCCTCTGCACAATAGCGGAAACTCTTACTAAAGAGTTATTAAGTCTTAACCACCTTCACCTCTTTTCCGCATATCGTTCTTAAAATTCCACCTTCTTCACCACTGCTTTTTTTTCGCTTTTTCAAAATAGTGTTATTAGTATTAATACTTATTATCGGTAACAGTATAGTTTTTAAAATGTAACTTTTTATTTTGGTATTCGTTTCTCTTTGATGTCAGAGTTGGCAGCACTGATATTGTCCTAACCTTGAAACAGTCTCCTGTTAATGCTACAGCTATGCACATATTCGTCAGCTAGCTTAAGTAAAAATTCACTAGACCCTCACCCAGATTCGGATTTATTCGGGTAACTGTGTCATGAGCTGTTCTTTAATTAGTAATGTTTGCTTTCAATAGATGGCACTACTAAAGCATTTATTGCTACCGGAACTTGTATGAGATCTTCTAGTACATATAAAACAGAACTTATGTATGCTATCTTACCACACGTCCCGTGACTTCCAATAGTTAATGTAGTATTTCGAAAAAACAACAATCCCGCTAATTATTGATTTACACTTCGAAGTGCTTTAAAGAAACGAAAGACAAAGAAATAATCTTTTCACTTGTATTACATTAAATACACAAGCCCGAACTTGGCGCGAAGTATGAACGTATGCAAACACAATGGCAACCAAACGATTCCTTTCGGCATATAAAAGAGTTACGTACCAAAATTCAGACATCAAGTTTATTCACCTCAAGGAAAAGTTGTGCATGTAATGGGCTGAACGGCCAGCTCAGAGGCACTTGTGATTGAGGTATTGCCATCCCTGATTTTGAACTGCGGAATAAAGGGAGTGCAACTAGTTGGAAGCCTAAAGCGGCTAATCCTAACCAAATAGTGAGATTGACTGTCACATCTCGAACTTGAGACTTTCAGATTTTTTGTCTAACTACAGGCCACTGTACTGGAGTGTGGATATGAGGTTGAGAATGCCGTAGATATACGGGATTTGTTGTTTGTTATTAAGCACAAAGCTACACAAACGGCTATCTGTATTTTGACCACCAAAGTTATAGAAACTTGGTTTTTAGCGGTATAAATCCGCAGACATACCGCTGTGCCACTGGGGAGCTAGAGTAAGAAAAGACCTGGCCTTGTAAATTTTTCATTCTTTTACGTACCAAACAACTCCTCAATGAAGATGGATGTAATAACATTACACAAGATACATAGAATGATACAAGTAAATGTTTACATACTGTTTAGACGATTTCGCATTAAAGCTTAAAGTTATGTCCACTTCCTTGTCAACCCACACTGAAAATTGTCACTTCTTTCTAGAGTATAAGTTGTAGTAATGACATTTTTTTGGCAGTACATTTCAGTTGGATCAAAATGATTTATTTCTGCTGCAACTTGTACATATTATACATATTGAAAATACCTCTTTTCTCTCTTGGGCTTGACATGGTTGGTTAGGGCACTCGACTCACAATCTGAGGGTCTCGGCTTCGAATCTCTGTTATCGAACATGCTCGCCCTTTTAGTCGTGGGGGGCGTTATAATGTGACGGTCAATCCCATTATTAGTTGGTAAAAGAGTAGCCCAAGGGTTGGCGGTGATGATTAACTGCCTTCCCTGTAGTCTGTCACTGCTAAATTAAGAACGGCTAGCGCAGGTAGTGCTCGTGTAGCTTTGTGCAAAATTCAAACCAATTTCGACAGAGAAAAAAAGGATATTTTTGTGCATAGGGGCAGGAAGACTGGGATTTGATCCCAACCAGCTGCCCTCACGTGTACGTCACTGAGATTAGGGTTAGTTCTAAATCCATATAATAAACTAATAGTGCGAAATAATCCTCATAGTGTATATATATATATATATATAAATGGAAAACAATAAAAATAAATATACCATATATATTAAGCATCCAATCAATACTGTTAATGAAATTAGCATTAAAGAAAGAATGAACGTAACTTACTAGTAAAATAAAATCAAGTTGGCATCTTAATATCTGTTTTTTCACACGGAGATGTCAGGTAAGTTAAATGTCACAATATCCAGTAAGTTACATTATCACGGTTGCAAAGGTTGATTATACAAGTAATTACGTTGGCTTGTGCCTCAGTCATTCTATAAACATATGATGCTACTACACACACTGACTGGATATAGGTCATTTCAGTTAAAATGAGACAACATTTGAGCAATGAGTGACTTGGGCAGTACTACGCAGCATCAACAAGCTGGATAAGACAGAACAAACAACAAATGTTGGTTTCTTGGTTTAGTTTCTTTTGAAAAATGTATTATTTAGAGTTTGTTATATATCTGGAAACAAAAAATTAAAAAATCATTCAGTTTCATGTATATTTCATTCCTTGTTTTCTTTTATTTTCAGTCATCGTCATTACTTCATTACTGTCTATTCTTCGGGGAAGGGGGGGAGACTTACTACTGCTAATTGAATCTCATTCATGGAAATAGCTGATGTTTATATTCTGGTGAAATAATAAAAATCCCTTGGATAATCTCCATAGAGGACGCACATGTACATGACGTTGATTTAATCAGCCTAGAAATACTATAATTTCAATCAAATGATGATTACTTTTGGAAGAAAAAATGTTTAACTTACCCCCCCCCCAAAAAAACGAAAAAAAACAAAAACGATTAATACTCTAAAAGGAACTGAAAAAATAAAACAAAAATATTCATTTGAAAACTTTGAAGTGTGCGCCCCCCCTCCCCTGAATAACGTCTAAAGGTAATTGGAGGTCATAAATCCTATTTTTCTTTGTAACTTTGGACGTTTGCGAGATCTAGCTGTATATAGATGTTGTACGAACAATGAAAGATAGCGATGTACGCGCAATTAGTTCCACTATCTGATGGGGAAGTGTACTGATGTCTTATATTTAGTATGCATATAATCATTTTCTCTATAATTGACCGGCACACGGATAGTTGATACCAGAAAGCGGATTGGTCCAGCGATTATAGCACAGGACTCAAGAATAGACTTATATTTCGTTACTGTATCAATGAAAGAATAGACCATTCCAAGCTTTTACTTGTTCTTAAACAAATGTTTAAACAACTCTATTCAATTTGTATCATTATTATGTTAAACATTTGGGTTTTGGGCGTATAAAAACATGAAAAGTGGTCTTTAGTTACCAAAACACATGTGTAAAAACATGAAAAGTGGTCTTTAGTTACCAAAACACGTGTGTAAACATGTTTTCCAATTTATCTGCATCGGTAGAAACCTGAAAAAAAAGAATTTTTTATGTGTGTACAGCCTTAGCAGCCAATAGTAAAAGTTTTAAAGTGTTGTTTGA
>NW_013674261.1:11539-13492 GCF_000517525.1 Limulus polyphemus | reverse complement strand
ACTATTTAAGGTGTTTTTTTACGAACATTATATTAGGGTTTTGTGTAATTCTTTGTGATTCGGTAAAAAAAGGAATCGTTGGGTTGGCAAATGGAAGAGTTCTGTGAAAGAATTAAAGCTATAAGGTTCGTTATTTTTTCTGTACGCTTCACTGGAAAAGTCACTTGCTTACTTAGATGAAAATTCGTTGAAATATTAAAAATTTTAATTCACTTCATAAACACATATATAGGTGGCCTTATAAGTACAATAAGTTTTAGTTTTCCTCTGCTAATACCGTGAAATAGTTATTGTTAATACTCAGACATTTTAAATGGGTGATTTTTATAGCAGGTATTTTGTTTCATCATGATTTCTACTATTAAGAACTACCGTACTTTAAAGATTCTTGACGATCTTTCCATCTAGTGGGTGCAAATATGCTGAGATGGATCTATATTTTTAATATCTAAAACAGTTTTTTATCTATATCTAAGAAACCGCCTAATGGTGTATATATATCTATTGATTTGGAGTTCTAAACTATCTACACTTTCTAAGGTCTATACCAGATCCTCTCGCTTCAAACTCGGTTATTTCTCTTAAGTTTGTTAACAGCATATCTATTGTAATCTTTCAAATCAGTCGACTTCAGAATTATTTCATTTTTCTGTTTCTTCTTGTCTTCGATAATCACAAAACAATTTAACGTTAACTTGTAAATTCATTTTGCTTCTTAACTCATCAATTTTAGAAAGAACAATATTTTATATATTAAACAAAAATTCTTGTACACCAATGTAATTATTCCCATTACGTAATAGATAGGCTGTTTCTATTTCTGGAAAAAAATATCATTTTCGTGTAATGCCTTTTACTTCCATTACGAGATTTTTTATAAGATGGTTTGTAATATTTTCCATATACATCACATTTTATTTGTTAAATTATATTTTTACTTTGTTTGTTAAATCTTCGTGATACACATATTCTCCAGCAAATATTTCTCTCTCTCATTCTTATTGATAAAGAACTTTATTAAATCATCTTTTCCAAGTTTAGAGTAACGACTGTATCCTTTCAACCATTTTAATGTTTTAGATTCTATTTTATGAATAACTTCATTTTCATATAATGATATTTACTTCCGATATGAGGTTTCTTATAATATTGATCACAAACATCACATTTTATTTGTTTCTTAGCAATTAAATTTTTATGAAGCTTATATTCTCCAGCAAATATTTTTCTGTCATTCATATCTATAAGAAGCTATATAAAATCGTCTGCTTGATTCTTATCGATAAGAAATTTTATTAAATCATATCCACGATATCATTTTCTTTTAACAAACTATTTTAGCTAGTTTATTGATCACTCCATTTATTATGCATTTAATTTATTAAATGAAATTTTTATTAATATAGTCTTAATTGTTTATCTCCATTCTTTTTATATGTGCAGAAAGTTTTTTGTGTTCTTCAAGATATGATTTAAAAATTTTTAATCCACATTCTATATTTTTATTTCTTTTATTTTTTTAATTATGTTATAATAATCAATAACGCACTTTTTACATTCAAAATTATAACCACAACTTTTATATTTGTTTTGTAAAAATCATTAAGTGATTTCTCTTCCTTACATATACTACACATATCACTAACATATTTTTCCAGCAAGATTATCTTTGGTTTTAATATTTTTATTAAATTATTTGAGAGGTTTTTCAAGCTTACATACAATTCACTTTTTACATTCCTCCATTCATTTTTAGAAAATTTGTATTTAACATATATTAATCTTAGAATTTATTAATAAAAACAGTTTCTAGTTCAGTTAATGGACACGTATTTGAACAACTTTTTAAAAGTAATGATGAAGCACGTAAAATTAAAGAATACGAGATGACACCAGAATTATGTAAAAAATGTCAAAGATGGATAGTTGGTTATATATGTTATTTGAAAAGGC
>NW_013674261.1:9916-11169 GCF_000517525.1 Limulus polyphemus | reverse complement strand
AATAGTACAGCTTATAGAATGACACTAATCATAGCAGAACCGTCTAGAAAATGGCCTATAGGAAATAGTACAGCTTATAGAATGACACTAATCATAGCAGAACCGTCTAGAAAATGGCCTATAGGAAATAGTACAGCTTATAGAATGACACTAATCATAGCAGAACCGTCTAGAAAATGGCCTATAGGAAATAGTACAGCTTATAGAATGACACTAATCATAGCAGAACCGTCTGGAAAATGACCTATAGGAAATAGTACAGCTTATAGAATGACACTAATCATAGCAGAACCGTCTAGAAAATGATCTATCCAAACCAATCTAGAATGCTAGGAATTTAGATTAAAAGTTTACTCCATTACCCTAAGGGGAATGAAATATAACCAGGGGCGGTCAGAAACTTCTGTTTCTCTTCACCCCACTACATAATTAGAATTAAGTGGCCGAGGCTTTTAAGAATTAAATGCTTACATGAGTGGAAGTTTAACAGTTAATTTTCCTAATGAAGGATTCACAACACAGACCAGGATTGCCAAGAAAGACCGAAGAATTCAGACTGAAGACCTCAACGACATAGTCTCCAAAAGACTGACTGACAAGAGCCACGTTAAGAACTTCAGACGCACTACCAACCGAAGCCCCCACATCAAAAGGCTCCGTTCCGTCAACTAATCAACCGTAGCCCAATCCAGCTATAACAAGAATCGGCTATACAGAGAATCAGGTCACCTCTTCACCCAGCCAGCCTGTTTTAGTACATCCGTTATTGCCTAAAATATTGAAAGTAAGATGATTTAAGAATAATTGGCTACAATTTAAGGATTAGAATTTTAACATTAGCAGTGAATTTTGATATTACATTTAATATGAGATGATCCTTTTCAGGGCTGGGATCGAGGGACCCAAAGCATATGGAAAATTTGATAATGGCTGGAGACGGCTTGAATGGGTAATGAAGAAAAACTTTAATATAAGTTTAACATAACCGCAAATGTACAACGTTTCGACAAGGTTTTGTAGTCATCAGGTACAAGAAGTTTACACTGACACAGATATATTTACAATATAGAACAAAGAGGTCACATGACCGGATACTGTTGCAATACTTACAGGCAACAACTTAGGTGTGGATTAAGCACAGTAGGGGTTCACTTCAGGAAAACATTTAGTAATAATGGCTGGAGACGGCTTAGATGGGTAATGAAGAAAAACTTTAATATAAGTTTAATATAACAGCAAATATACAACGTTTC
>NW_013674261.1:1585-8916 GCF_000517525.1 Limulus polyphemus | reverse complement strand
ATTGGTCCAGTTATCAACGCTATTTTCAAGTTTTGAACAACTCAACTTTCAAGATCTGCGTGAGTCGATATTTCCATTTGTGAACGTTATATTTTAAGATCTGTGCAAACACTCAGCTAACACATGTTTCCGTTTATCAACGCTATTTTCAAGTTTTGAACAAGTCGACTTTCAAGATCTGCGTGAGTCGATGTTTCCATTTGTGAACGTTATATTTTAAGATCTGTGCAAACACTCAGCTAACACATGTTTCCGTTTATCAACGCTATTTTCAAGTTTTGAACAAGTCGACTTTCAAGATCTGCGTGAGTCGATATTTCCATTTGTGAACGTTATATTTTAAGATCTGTGCAAACACTCAGCTAACACATGTTTCCGTTTATCAACGCTATTTTCAAGTTTTGAACAAGTCGACTTTCAAGATCTGCGTGAGTCGATGTTTCCATTTATGAACGTTATATTTTAAGATCTGTGCAAGAACTCAGCTGACAGATGTTTCCGTATATGAAACATATGTGTTATTGTTGTAATAGTCTAATCGAGAAACCTTGTTCTAAAGTAAAATATAGAATGAAATACTTTGATAAGTTAATAAAAGTACCATCGATAAGAAACATGTTTTATAATTTTATCTTCTATAAGGGTAAGCATATAAATTATTTATTTTTTGCTAAAAAGATCTGTGATTAATTACAAGTTGAAAATGAAATAAAAGAAATTAAATCAGGTAAAATGAAACAATTTTATCAGAAATTAAAAACCTGTAGAATATAATGACGATTATAAAATATTAACACTAATTGAAAAATCATCCACTGATAGTAAATAAAAGGGGCTCCAAAACACTGATCCCTTAATATAAGGGGCTTTGTTTTGGAGCCCCCTTAATAATTTGATCTTACAAAAAATTAGGTCTATATTAATAAAAATATTTAAATAAACGAAAGCACCAGAAAAGTTAAACACTATTTGTAAACTTCATCATATTTAAAATCGTAAGCTGAGTGAGCTAGAAGATGATGCTAAATACTCTGTCTCTGAATTGAGAATAATTAAAACTTAATTTGGTGATAGAATTGTAACTGTGTTAATGGATGACAAAACATTTTATCCTGATCGATTTAATAAAAAAGATAAATGAGAAAGATATAAAGGCAATGAATAAAATAGAAGATATTTTCCTTGTTTATAAAAGAATGAAAGATTGTGGAAATAATAAAATAACTCGTATCACTGAATTTATGTTTTCAAAATAAACGATACTTCGAAGATTTTTTTAAAACTATTATAAGTCTATTTCTAAAGGACTTTGTTTAATTTTAGAATTATTTACAACATATATTTGATGTTTATTATTAAAAAGTGTATTTTTTTTTTCATTTCTGCTTTGTAGTATGATAGTAGTATATATATATATATGATGTTTTTGCGTTATTTGGATTGGTATTTTTTTTTTTCGAATATGCTTTGCACGTTAGTGGAAAAGGAAAAAAAGGTTGATATCCTCAAGGTGGTGCAGAAAAATCTTGTATATACAACTGATGTGTATCACAGGGTATCCATTTTAAGTTTTATCCTTCTTCAAACTGAAAACAGGTCTACATAATAGTCCCCCCTCCCAGTGACTCAGCAGTAACTCTGATAATACCAATGACTTTTTCAACAGGTTACTCGAAGATGATTTACAGGTTAATTCAAACACTGTCTTATAATCTCGATGTAACACAGAATTACTATTGGTCACTAAAAGCAGTGCAGTTACTCCTATAGGAATATCCAGAGTAATTATTAATCACTGAACAGTTAATTGTAGTCACTGAAAGCGGAACAGTTACTCAGACCTGAATGTTCAGAGTAAATATTGACCACTGAAAGCAAAACAACTACTGATACCTGAATATTCAGAGTAGTTATTGGTCACTGTAGAATGTTATGACAAAGAATGCCCACGGATGTGTGCATCTCCAGACTTCTGGAAGAAGGTTGTGGCTTCTCTGGATGCACCTAACCTTTCTTTGCTGCAGAACAGTAAAAAACTGTTAACAGGTTCCTATCAGTACCAGTATTTATCTATAATGGGAGTGTGAAAAAGATAAACCCACCACTGCTCAAGGAGACAAGTAGAAAAACTGTTAACAGGTTCCTATCAGTACCACTATTTAACTATAATGGGAGTGTGAAAAAGACAAACCCACCACTGCTCAAGGAGACAAGTAAAAAATCTGTTAACAGGTTCCTATAAGTACCACTATTTAACTATAATGGGAGTGTGAAAAAGACAAACCCACCACTGCTCAAGGAGACAAGTAAAAAAAGGTTTGGACTATTCCCTCAAGAATTAGAAAATATGGATGTGGGGGACAGGTGATTCAATTCTTGCTTCTGATCCCAAACAACACAACACTACAGCACATAGATAAGACACAACTTGATGGCTGGACACAACTGTCAAAGGAATTTCTTCATAGATTTAGCTCTGTGGATAACAGAGCAATCCACTAAGACGAGTTTAAAGCTAAAAACTGAGGGCTACATGGAAACATGGCTACTTATGTGGACAATGTAAAAAAATTAGATGGAAAGACATTACAAAGCATATGTACCATAGATTGTGATGAGATACTCATTGAATGGTTTATAGAGATTATTCCAAGCAAACCATGTGATGCTGCATAGGTCTGAAGGACTTTTTATCATGAAAACAGTTTCAGTAGTGATACAGCTTGGATTTATCACATCAAACTGCATAACTGGAGTAAATTAACAGGGGCAAAGACTACTGACGACTGAGCTTTGAAACATGATGACCTCCAGGGCATCACAGAAATGTCAACCTGCTGTTCCACCAACTTCACTGCAACAGATACCACGAAGCAACATGGCACAGCTGGCAGTTTTCAATAGATCAACGAGGTTTTCCTGTTCTAGTTGCCATAGTTACACTACCATTGCAGCCAGTATCAAAAGCACCAAACGTGTGACGAAAAAAGCATTTGCTTGCATTCCTACTTAGTGATTTCACCAATATTTATATCTTGGTTGCCATACAAAACTCTTGGTTGTGATCATTACCATTTAGAATGCTAATTCAGCTATTACAATTAATTTAAATTAGCAAGACTTGAGTTGGATCTGTTTGTCAGCTTGAGTGAGTGCAAAATCAGCTCACATGCATTGTTATGATGGTTGATTTGGGGGAACCATCGATTAGGCATTAAGTGCCAATAAGGATAATTGGATGCTAGGTTGAGTTTTTAGTGGATAATGGAGTAGTGGAAACCTCTACTCAACCCTGCTTTGTACATTCCACGGAAAGCTACCACTTCAAAAAGTCAGTATAAATTTCATTCTGGCAAGCTAAACATAAGTAGAAAGGCTATCTTTGATTGTCATGGTAGTTGTCTGTGATCTAGGTTCAGAAATTGGTAACCTAAAGAAAAACCTATTGTGGAAACTGTTAGTCAGCTTTTGCTTGTGCAACAGCCGAAACATTTTTGTGGCAAAAACATTCAATTATGACCAGGTTGAGCCAAAAGCAGTGGACTATGCATGTGCATTTTGAAATAAAGAGGTTGTATTTCATAGTGTACTACAGACACAGGCTGGTACGTCATCACAGTCTACTGTAGTGATAGAACTACCATATGAAACACACTGTTTTCTGTTTGTAATGGAGGCTGCACTTGCTCTAACAATGAGTTGTCCAACTGCAGGTACTGTACTAGTACTAGTCTGTAATTACAGCCATCTGGCTATTCAGATTCCAGTTATAATTGTCATCAGGGTTGCATTAGAGGTAAAAGTGGTTTGGCTTGTTTTGAATTTTTCACAAAGCTACACGATAGTTATCTGCGCTAGTCGACTCTGATTTAGCAGTGATAGGTTAGAGGAAAGGCAGTTAGTCAACACCACCCACCACCAACACTTGGGTTACTTATTTACCAACGAATAATTGGATTGACCATCACATTATAATACCCACACGGTTGAATGAGCAAGAATGTTTGGTGGTAGGGATTCGAATCTGCGGCCATCATATTGCGAGTCGAGTGCCTTAACCACCAAGCCAAGCCTTAGGTAAAAGTGACACAAACAAGCCTTATTCCACACCTGAAACTGCATGTGAAACTTCTCGAGCATCTAAAGTCTCTAGATGATGATGATTGTGCAACCATCTTAAACCGAGAACATAAACTGTGTTGGACAAGATGGCTGATTAGGTTGTACAATAATCACAGAGATACAGGTAATGTGACTATGAGGAAAGAAATGCATCGTAGACTTCCTTGGAGCACCAGAGATAGTGCCAGCACTGAAATCGAGGAGATCATGAAGGATAGGATCATATAACTTACACAGAGGCTATTTCTAGTGGCAATTGTCAGAAAGAAAGAAGTAATGTCAAGGTTCTGTTTAAATTTCAAATAGGTGAAAGCAGTAAAATATGATAACTTCTCTTTACCATGCACAAATGAATTTCTAGATACACGGAAAGGCGCCCATTAGTTCAGCATATTAAATCTGGCTTATGGATCATAACAAATCAAACTGGATGATGAAAGTAGACTGAAGACTGCTTTCTGTATTCGCGAAGGATAAGACAATATGAATTCCATGTCTTGCTATTTGATATATGTAATACACTTCCCACTTTTAAGAAGCTGATGGAACATACGCTGAGAGTACTGTGACAGGAAAGATGCCTTATCTAAGTGGATGGTATACTTAACTTTGTTTGCACGTTTGAAGTCACACTTGAGAACCTGAAAATGGTATTCCATCACATCAAAGATGTTGGCTTGAAACTGAAACCAGATAGATATTCACTTATGGGACTAGAAGTGGAGTTTTTAGTCCATATAGTCAATAGAGATGGAATTTTGATTCTGTAAAAATTTCAGTTTTCAAGAGCTAACCTTATAATAAATGACACGTCTTTATATTTATCGGTTTTATATCATATTAGTTATGATTTGTGGCCAATTTCACCAATATGGCTGTACCACTGTCTACACTAAACGAGTAGAATGTATACTTTGTATGCACAAAAACATGCAAATATGCAGTATAGTCTTTAAGAATACATCTTATGTCAAAACACCACTGCTGGTTTATCCTTCTCAAGACAGTCTATTTATCCTAGATATAGATGCCAGTGATAGTAGAATCGGCATGGTTTTCTCACAAATAAAGAGTAGTATGGAATAAGTAATTATATATGCAAGTGATATGTTAACTGCCTCTCAATGTCAACACTGTATGGCAAAGAAGTAATTGCTTGCAGTTGTAGTAATTGGAAAACATTGCTGCCACTACTTCTATGGTAGGAACGTCACCATTTAAGTCGACCAAACATCATTGAACTGACTAGTAAAGCTCAAGATTCAGGAAGGTATGATTACATATTGGATAATAATGCAGTAAGAATAAAACTACATTGTACAACACTTCTAGTGTTAGAAGCCTAGAAATACTGACAGATTACCTCACCAACCCATGAACTCATGTCCATTCATTGAATGTTCAGATCATGACTACTATGTAGTGGTTAAAACTATTGCAGTGAAATTTCAGCATTTGGATATATTCCACAGATGACAGTCAGAAACTTTAGGAGGAACAAATAAAAGACTCAGACTTAAGTTGGACACCACTTGGTGTGCAGCTATAGCACATGCGCCCTCATAAACTGGAGAATGTAGCACTGATGCTCACAATATCTGACACTTCTATCGTTATTTATAATTGTAGTATGTTATTTTACATCATTATTATGAACCGTCGACACATGATGCCCAACAACATGTGATGCAGCTAGTGGTCTCTACTATAAAGCAGGAAATTCTTCATACTTTGCATTACACAAGAACTAGAGCACCAGAGAGTGTCACATACAATTGTAAATACCTAAAAGAGGTTTTTATTACCATATTTATGTCAAGGTATTGAGTGATGATTTACATTTTGACAGACGGTGGTAGGTCATTCTCTTTAGAAAATCATCTTGGGTCCAGTGCCTGAATGTAGGTGAGTCAATTGGTATGTGATGGTCATTATTATTCCAAGTGAAATGAAGTTTATCCAATGACTGACATACTGTATAAACTAACACACGTGTTTGCAGATCAATGTATATCACACTTTGTTGTGCCTGCAAAAATCCACAGAGACTAGCAAGCAGGCAGTTATTTGCAGAGGTGTGCCAAGTGTTGAATGTGGTCAAAACTCTCATTTAACCATACTATACTTAGTCTGATGGTTTGGTTGAATGGACAGAACGAGTTGTGAAGTATATTTTTACTTGAAAATATTTTAGCTCTGATTGAACAAATTGGAATAAGCACCTACCATATGTTATGATGACATACAATATAACTGACAAACAGTTAACTTTTTTTCTCAAATCTTGCGACGTTTGTGCAAGAAATGCAGTTCTCTGTGGATCTTATGTGTGACCTTCTACCTAGTATGTAAAATTGATGCATTGTACAATAATTCATGCACATATAAATTTCATGCATTGGTAACTGAATAAAGTGGCTGTGCTTAAAAAGAAAGGACACAATAAAACACTTATAAAACAAAAGTTCGAATCTGGTACTGGGCATGGTTGTAATATGTGTCTGAAGTATGTAAACAACTTGATGTTTGGTGGACTGGTCCATATGTTGTTTGTTAACAGCTTAATAAATGAGTTACAGTGACCCAGAGACCCAGTAAAGCCTAGGGATTCAGAAATTCACAGGCACTAGGGATGTATCTTGTATAAGTAATATATAGAAAGAGTACACAGTAGCTCATAGAAATGTAGTTTCTCTAAGGTACTGAGGTATGGCCATCTCTAAAGGATTTTAGAACAGGTCATAATTGTAATCAAGTAATTATGAAACTTTTCAATCTACATACCTAGCTGAACTTTTGACCATCTTGTTCATCAACAAGCGTAGTTTTCTATTTCTCATTGCTAAATATTTTCTTCAAACATTCTCTATTACATGATGGACATCAGCGCAATTAAGACCATTATGAGGGGATGCGCTACCTTAGTTAGAGGCATCAATTGGGGCAGATCAGCTAATTGCCAGCCTCTCAACTACTTGATCAGTGAAAGGCAAATGTGGAATGCTACGCCCGAGGTCCAACTTAGAAAAGTTACAAAAAGTGCCCACTTGAGAGTTGTAATGCCACTTCCAAATGGAAATTGTGTAAAAATGTTTTTCCCCTATAGGATGTATAGAGAGAGTGGGGGGGGAGAGTGATGGAACATTGTGTTGAATATATGTGTATAGTTATTTTTATTACGTTTTGCTCCTTATTTGTGTAAGGGGTTT
>NW_013674261.1:0-1575 GCF_000517525.1 Limulus polyphemus | reverse complement strand
TGGTTGTAATATGTGTCTGAAGTATGTAAACAACTTGATTTTTGGTGGACTGGTCCATATGTTGTTTGTTAACAGCTTAATAAATGAGTTACAGTGATGGCTATATGCAATTATTTACGTCAAACTCGTCAACAAGCTTGGTATATGTCCCTTATGAATCTCTAGGTAACTTTTTTCTCTGGCTTTTCAAGAGGAGTCAGATGAGGAAGTGCCAATAGAAGAACAGTCTGTTTGTTCTGATGATCAACTTAGATACTTATGAGGAACTCCTAATCATTATTGCTGAGATTAAATGCTTTACAATAAGTTAAGATGAAGAGATAGTCAGTAGAAATGCAAAATCTTTATTTTCCGAGCTACTGAATGGTGTTTCATGATAAGATGTATGTGCAGTACATTTGGAGATAAATACTTCATCATTGTCCAATTAACAGTTTTGTTTTGAGTTTACTAACTAATTATAAGTATTATTTTATTACAGATTACAGCTTTTACAGTAAGGAATAATATTTTAAAAAATAGGTAGACGTTTTGATCACTGGTACAATCATTTTCAAGTTCATGAGTTTCATGGTAAGGAAAGTTTTAGTATTTAAATCAACATCAAACAATCTAACAACGTATTTCAATTTTAGAATTGATAGTGGTTACTTATGCATATGCATATCCATCTTTGTGAATTGACAGACTATTGCATCTAATAGGGTGTAAGTAGTAAACTTATTTGGAATATTCGTATTTGTAAGTTTGGAATTTGTAACTGTAAAAATGAAAGGACATGCAAATCAACAGATGCAATAACTTTTACTGGAATTTGGCCCATTGTTTTTTCCAGTCGTCATTTTATCGAAGTAAGCTACACACTTACTCGGTAGTAAATAGTCCAATCCTATTATGCATTGGACTTCAATGCCAGCCAAGTATAGTTTCTGTCTGTTTGCCATCCCCATGAGCTTAATAGTTACCCACACTGGTCCCCACAACCTTGCATAATGTCCTGTCACGTCACAGAGTTCCTGTACAGCTTCTGGCACTTCTTGTGATCCAGCACCTTGATACTCACAAGGGTTTACTGAGACGCAGAATCTATGACAAAGGCCATTCAGCTTTCCTGTCACATAGACACTATGTGTGCTTGCCATTTTACACTTAGCTGTTGGGAATTTCACGATGGGGGTTGGTGGGCGTCCCTCAACACCAACCACTACTGGTTTCCCGAAGCTGACTTATAGGTAATATTCTTCTTACACTGGCCTCTCATGTGTCCTTGCTTTCCACAGTTCCAACAACATTTGTGGGTAGCAGCCTTTCCTGCAGTGGCATCTTCCCTGTGTTGAAGGTGCCAGCATTGAGCTCTCTTGTGCCCAGATTTATTACAGTACTTCAAACCTCTCTAAAATCTGCCCCTTTCTGGCCTTGAATCCTGATGACTGTACCAACCGTGGTACCTCTGTGCTGGACTTAACTTAGGATTCAAATTCAAGAGCTCTGGCCATTGCACCCTGCATAGTAGAGGGGTGTGCTTGGTTCACTTGTATTTTCAGTTGTGGACTGTCCAAGGCGTCTACAAACTGA
>NW_013674260.1:17303-27665 GCF_000517525.1 Limulus polyphemus | reverse complement strand
ACTTTCAAACCAAACAACAAACAGTAGTCTGAAATCTACTTTCAAACCAAACAACAAACAGTAGTCTGAAATCTACTTTCAAACCAAACAACAAACAGTAGTCTGAAATCTACTTTCAAACCAAGCAACAAACAGTAGTCTGAAATCTACTTTCAAACCAAGCAACAAACAGTAGTCTGAAATCTACTTTCAAACCAAACAAACAGTACAAACAATTTCTTTAAAAGCTGTAAAAACGTCATCTAAGTAATAAATCCAGAAAATTGGAAAATTGAGTGAAGTGAAAATTTTTCCAGGTTCAGAATTGAAGAAACTGTATCACACAAGACAATAGCACTTCAGGAACCTTGCACGAAATTACAGGTAAAGGCCATGGTAATTCTAACACTGGAGAAACCTCCCAACAAAATTAAAATAACATTTAGAAAACCCTTCCTTGTGATAAATCACTCTTTTGTTTATACTTCAAAAGTTAAAATCATTGCCAGAGAAAATAACAAAAAATCAAAAAAGCTCTCATAATTAAGAAACAAAAACCTACCATTAACCAGTATTCAGGTGTAATATTATATTTATTTTAATTTTTTGTATTTTATTTTATTGCTTAGCAACATTATATCACCATTTATACCACAATATGTAATGGTTCTGTTACATTATTCAAATGTAACCACCTGACGACACTAGTTAAACCTAACGAAAGATATTTGTTTACCTGTAAATAAAAGTTAACAACTAATCTGGTTTTAACAAACCTCTGTCAGTTTACAAAACAAATGGAACAAATATAAAGTTTCTTTTAACTATATATATATATAATACCAGCTTAAACTACGAGTACTCAGTACAACTTAAACAACATCCAAGTAATTAAGCTATATATGTGAAAGACTGTAACACTCATAATAGGAACCAAATTATTTGTTGAATTTCACACAAAACTGAATGAATTTGGTGTTCAAAGTGAAATGTTTCATGTGACTTGATAAATGTTCAGGCAGCCCACTGATTGTTGTAATTTAGTGGTCTAAAAATTTCAAACAGAACCAAATCTTGTTGTTTGAACTTCAAGAATGTATGTTTAATGATGACATTTCACACAAAGACAAAATTCAGACTCTGATTTTACAAACCTAATAAATAAATTTCTCAATACAGAAGGATTTAAGTTCTAATTTTATAAATCTAATCATGGTATTTCTCAATGAGGCAAAATTCTGGTTCTTATTTTCAAACCTATTCATAACATCATCTCTCTTTCAGGCTCTGATTTTACAAACCTATTCATGACACAATTTCTCAACAAAGCAAGACTCAGCCTCTTATTTTATAAACGAAATATTAGCAAGCCATTACTAAATCTCTATCAAATCTCAACTTCATTTGTAAGTATTCACAAAAGGAGAATGCTACAAAACAACAACAATGTATAAATATTGTTGGTCAAGTATGTGTGTTTTAAAAACAAAATAAATCTAAATATGAAACACAAATGTAATAACATCCGAAGCTATAACAGTTTATTATCAAACAAACACATATATATATATACGAGTAGAGACAGTAAGTTATTACAATTCACAAACTGAATCCTTCGTTACTATAACACAAGTAAAATTACTTTTCTGTAAATTTTTGTGAAAAATCTGTTACAGTGGTGTCTGAAAAAAAATTATTGTCATATTAATCAGCATCAAGCGTGGAATAATCTAACTGAAAATGAAGAAGGATACTGATTCTCCATCCTTGCATGCAGGAGGCACCCACTTTCACGTACTCGTTCGTACAACTAGAAGTTTCCTTTGCAGTTACCGGTTCAGAAAGTGTTTGACCCATTCTTACTATTGAAATAAAAATATACAAAGGTTTTAACACACAGGAAAAGTTGAATAAGAATAAGCTTGAATAAGTTGAAAAGCATTCTTTTAAATAATTAACTTTTTATTCAATAAAACATGAGAAAGTCTATAAATTAAAGAATAATACTTAAAACAGTAAAGCCATTTATTTTTACAACTAAAAGTTATTGCAACAATAACTTCTATAAAAATATTCACGAAAGAAAACCCAAAACATTCAGGAAACAACAAACATACTAACTGTACTTCTGTTAGTTCAGAAAATTTGAAGAAATTTATATTTGTATTTATGGCGAAACCACTAAGGTTGTTTACTACCTTACTTAACTTGTAACTACCGATCACAGGTAAAGCAGCCAGTGAGCACTAATGAATGACTATTACACTTATGACACACACACAAAATTTAATATATTGATTCCCAGATCATCACCAGTGATACATTCATATTATAAATTTTAGCCTTGTATAGAACTGATATGGCGTACAGGGAATACCTCTTTATCTAACCTATTGGCATCTCGTTGAACATAAAAACAAAGCATTACATTACACATTTTACATGTGACACATTTGGCACGATTGTCAACTTGCAATTACTTTCCTAAAAATAATTTTATAATAATGCGAGATGTATAATGATTAAACAAAACATTTTATTGCATAGAAACTTAATACAAAATAAGCATAAAAAGTGAAAGTAAAACGTATAATACAAGAAAGTGAAAACAATGAAGCATTTAGCATAAAAAAAATATGATAAAATTAATATAATTGAAAAAATTTAATTATTTTATGTTAATGACACTCCAAGAAGTGTTC
Organism: Limulus polyphemus; assembly: GCF_000517525.1. Lineage (NCBI taxonomy): Eukaryota > Metazoa > Arthropoda > Merostomata > Xiphosura > Limulidae > Limulus > Limulus polyphemus. The sequence continues at coordinate 24,984 of NW_013674260.1, read as the reverse complement.
TAAGAAAACAGATTGCTTGTTTGGGCAAAAAGTGAATTGGGTAGAAACTAATTTTTCCAGCAACTTCTGCTTCCGATATCTTTGAATAGTAACATCACTATTCCTAATAGGAGCAGCAATCAACTGTAAAAAGTAATGTGGCTTCTGGAAACTGCATATGGAAAGTTAAAACCTTGTCAGTCAATGTGCAGGAAATATTGGAGAATGTTTTGTGGAATGGTACGGATTTTAAAATAGTTCAATAGAACTATCTTCAAAAGGTGTGGGTTGGCTTTGTCATAGAACTATCTTCAAAAGGTGTGGGTTGGCTTTGTCATAGAACTATCTTCATAGGGTGTCAGTTGGCTTTGTCATAGAACTACCTTCAAAGGGTGTCGGTTGGCTTTGTGATAGAACTATCTTCAAAGGGTGTCGGTTGGCTTTGTCATAGAACTATCTTCAAAGGGTGTCGGTTGGCTTTGTGATAGAACTATCTTCAAAGGGTGTCGGTTGGCTTTGTGATAGAACTATCTTCAAAGGGTGTCGGTTGGCTTTGTGATGACAAAGCCAACCGACACCCTTTGAAGATAGTTCTATCACAAAGCCAACCCACACCCTTTGAAGATAGTTCTATCACAAAGCCAACCGACACCCTTTGAAGATAGTTCTATGACAAAGCCAACCGACACCCTTTGAAGATAGTTCTATGACAAAGCCAACTGACACCCTATGAAGATAGTTCTATGACAAAGCCAACTGACACCCTATGAAGATAGTTCTATGACAAAGCCAACCCACACCTTTTGAAGATAGTTCTATGACAAAGCCAACCGACACCCTTTGAAGATAGTTCTATGACAAAGCCAACCCACACCCTTTGAAGATAGTTATATGACAAAGCCAGCCGACACCCTTTGAAGATAGTTATATGACAAAGCCAACCCACACCCTTTATCACAGCTAATGTTACAAAAAGAATAGTTTTTTTTATAGTTCCAACATAAGATATTTCATTAAGAAGTAGGAAAGATGGAACAATAACAAGTGGTTTTTTAAACAAGATTTTGTACAGATATTTCTACATATTAAAAAACAAAACAGTTCTATGTTACATGGAAATCAGTTTCTAAAGATGTATCTGAGCTCACATTGATTACAAGGCTAAAGATACAATCACCTCTCAATATAAAAATACTTGTTACGCTTCAAATGCTGTTAGTGCCCACTTCTGGTCCCTTATCGAATAACAAATAATGATACATTGGAAAAGGTTCAAAAGGAAGCCGGCAGGATGACTCCAGGGACAAGTTAAGATCTCTTAAATCTTATGTACATGGGTGGGGTTCAAAGTGTGCATGGTGAGTAATATTTAGTGTAGGTAAGTTAGATGCAACATGGCTTTGAATTTTGTGATTTTTTTTATAAATCCTATACACACTTTAATGTTAACGTTTGGAACATGCATTATTTGATTTGGAAAGTTTCGTTTAACGGTGGTACCAAATGTGACATACCGTAGGACAACGAGAAACCTTACATGCCCATCCTTGAGAAAAGTGACTGTTTACTATTATTCCAAGTTTACTAGTTGTACCTAGTAGGAATGTGGGAAGCTTTGGGTAAAACTTACAACTCTGTTGTGTGCTGTAGAAATCATTATACTCAGATGTGTCTGTGAATTGACGTTAGTCTGCTCCAAAATGCATATCGTTTCTGATATTTACCACGAACTGTCGGGTAAAATTAATAGTTTTATAACGTTACATACATAATACCACGTTGAATAGAACACTCTGTTAAAGGCCTTGACTTTTGTGAGTAATATTTAGTGTAGGTAAGTTAGATGCAACATGGCTTTGAATTTTGAGTAATATTTAGTGTAGGTAAGTTAGATGCAACATGGCCTTGACTTTTGTGAGTAATATTTAGTGTAGGTAAGTTAGATGCAACATGGCCTTGACTTTTGTGAGTAATATTTAGTGTAGGTAAGTTAGATGCAACATGGAAAAGTCAAGGCCTTGTTGCATCTAACTTACACTAAATATTACTCACAAAAGTCAAGGCCATGTTGCATCTAACTTACCTACACTAAATATTACTCACAAAATTTAAAGCCATGTTGCATCTAATTTACCTACACTAAATATTACTCACAAAAGTCAAGGCTTGCATCTAACTTACACTAAATATTACTCACAAAATTCAAAGCCATGTTGCATCTAACTTACCTACACTAAATATTACTCACAAAATTCAAGGCTATGTTGCATCTAACTTACTTATACTAAATATTACTCACAAAATTCAAGGCCATGTTGCATCTAACTTACTTATACTAAATATTACTCAAAAAATTCAAGGCCATGTTGCATCTAACTTATTTATACTAAATATTACTCACAAAGACTCAAAATTGGAGACTAAATTACTCGCAGGCCCCAAACCCTATCTGTAGCTCTATTTTACACACATTCTGTCAGTGACAAAGTTGAACTATAATCAGAAAGTAAATATCAATTTCATTGATGCTACCTTCGAAAGGAATACAGGTACTCGTGGTAGCTTATCTGAGAAGAATTACAAGATTACTGTAAGTATGACCAGAGTACTGATTCACATCAGATGAAGTGGTTAGTACCTGTTGAACAAACTATAAGCCGCGAGAAGAACAAAAGACTTTACTTTTTAATCACAAGTGCAAGTAACATTTTCTTGTTTATGATTTTTAAATTGCCGTTTGAAAGAGTGCAGGACAACACTCATAGTCACCACACTCCTCATAAATATTAACTTACTGTGCAAAACATTTTAACATAATGAAATCCCAGACTGTATATTTATTTACATACAAACAAGAAATTTTATTATTTTAAAAATTGTTCACAAAATGCATACTTTAACTCTCTATTGACATTGTAACAAGTCATTATTACTTACTTATTAATACACATACTTCAAATCAAGTTGAATCTTCTTACTTCTAGGTAACAGTTTAAATAAACCAACCACGGAATTATTTCTGTTCAGTTTTCAACTCGACAATGTTACTTCTAGGTCAGGTACTCATTTACAACTTATCAAAATATGTTTCACAAACACATTTTTTTTGTGTGTGTAATATAAACTTTTTTTAAGTAAGAACATTTTTTTATCATGTTTGCATAATACAATTATCCACTTGGCATGGATCTCATGCGTGTTATTAAAGACAAAAGTATGCTGACAATTTTCACTTTAAAATGTCGAGTTTGAAACCACAGAATGTATGAAAACTTATACAATTTATAGCCACAAGAATAACACAGAAAACGAGCACTTGGAAAAAAAAAAAGATACAGGAAATCCCATTTCCTGTTGTTTTCTCTTTAGACTTTCCTGTACTGTTCTTCTGGAAAAGTTCTTACACTTTCATTAACCTGTCTATAATATATTTTATATATAAGGTGTGATGCTCAATCAGTTCTCTATTTAAAAAAAAAATGATTCATTACATAATGTACACAAACACACACACATGGGCATGCATCCTTAGAAGTTACCCAAAATTCTATAAAATACAAAACATTACCTGTAACTTTTTTGTTTTCAAAAGTGATCTCTTGTTACAGACTTCTGACAGTTTACTTACAATACAGCAAGGTGTGGCACGTCCACTTAGTCCTATCAAAAAATTGAATACTAGTGACAACAGTAGTCAGGATTCTTGATAAACTTTATTTATTTATGGAACTATTACCACAATTTCTTATAAGTAAGCAGTCATCCTAAAAATCCAGCTAACAGTACATGTCATGTCACTGCTTACAAGGTTAAAAAAAACAGTGTACTGATACTGTCACAAGATCTAATTTACAAACATTATCAAACTGTTACCTATATCTCTTAAGTTTCTAGATTAAGTGATTTTGCTTTTTAACTGCAGATCAAAGCTGCAGTAACAGTTACTCCTAAAAAAAAAAAAAATTTACCAGAAAGTGCAGAAACGTAAATAAAGATAAAATATAACAATCCTTAATCTTGTTACAAATTAACGTTACTAATATTCTGCTAGATTTAAAACGTATCTTTAGCAGACTAAAATACTGTTTCACTCATTTTTACTACTGAAAAATTGCATTTCTTAAGCAGAACAAAATAAATCAGTCTTCAGCTCTACCCATGGCAAATGAATGAAAACTTTCAAATAAGAAATCTCAGAAACATTAATTTAGGGAGTTAAAAGTAATAGACACAGTGTTTTAGTTTAATATCAGAAAATTACTGTGTTAAGTTGGATGTTTTAGTATACTCTTTTCTCATATACAATGTCTGCTTTACCAGTTCTCTCTCATATTTTACATAAATTATAAGATGCTGGATGTAAGTTTTTCACTAGTTACCTCTTCTATTTTATGTTCACAACTAAATAACAGACTTGGTCCCCTTTCTTGTTCATTTACTGTAACATTACTACAGCAATACACTATACCAGAGGTTCCCAAACTGTGCTCCCTGGCCCTCTGGGGTCTGCAATTGTACTTAAGGGGGTCCACAATAATACATCGAATTAACGAAATTACCATTTACTGAAAGAATAACAAATAAAATAAAATGTGAGGTTTCTCTCAACTTGCTTATATAAAATTGAAGTATAGAAATACGATAAATGTGGAGCCAGATCTTCCTTTGAAACTGTCAGACAATGACCCAGAAATTCACAAGATTGTTTCAGCAAAGCAGTATTATTCTTCACATTAAATTAAGTTGTAATATTTTTTTTATTTTCCATATTTAAATCTCTTGTCATTGTTCTTTTCTTAAAACTATTATCAAGCTGTAGAGGTAGTAAAATACGTATATGATACACCAGTTACACATGATACAAACTAATTTTAACAGGAAGTGGTCTGCAAATACAGTAAAGAAGTTGAAGGGGGTCCACCAGTTGGCAAAGTTTGGGAACCCCTGCACTATACCATTATCAGTAGTTCTTATCCCTTGGGTTGCAACCCAAAACTGGGTTACTAAGCCATTTTGAGTGGATCACCAAGGGTCTCCAATGAATGTCCGAACTTTATTTTGTAGTCCAACAGTGGCTACACCAAGGGGTTTATTTGAAGGCATGGATCGCCGAGCTAGCCCCACAACCAAAATTTGGGTCACAGCCAAAGAAAAGTTAAGAACCACTGCACTATACAATTTACAGGAAGTGGTAGCAAGTAAACTCTAAGTTTCAAGTTTTGATGAAGTGTCACAAGAAACAAAATATTTGTGAAAAACCTTAAATGAATCAATAAATTTCAATACGACTGAAAACAATTAAGTTAATAAAGTCATAAATAATATACTAACTTGCCTGTTCTATGTAATTTATAGATAACATTAGGTTTTCCTTTCTTTTTCTAGCCTTAAATTCAACAATAAATCTTATTACACAATTTACTCAGCAGTCCAGCCTATCTTTTCGCTTGTTTTATCTCATTCTCAGGGCTCAGTCACATTAATCCAACAAAAACGAGGCCATACGCAAGAGAACTTCAACTGAGAAGGTTTCACGCAGTAAACAAATTGCTGAATGTAAAAACAACGAAGTAAGTATATTTTTTGTCATTCTTACCTCTAAAAAGTAAAATTCTTGCATACATACGCTGGAAAATGTACTCAGCTTCGTTAACATTATTCATTAAGTTTCATTAAAGTACAATTCACAAAAAGTACGTTAACATAGCTCTCATACATGGTGGCATCATGAATCTTGAATAAGATTTTCCGCTTACGTCATACATATTCGGTAATTTAACTAGTTACAGTAATGAGTACCAAAAAACGTATTAATATTGGTAATATTTTAAATATATTTTTTCTTATTTTTTTTTAATTTTTAAAAGATGTTAAATCAAAATTTATTTATTTATTTAACTTATTGCTTTCCAAGAGCGAACCTATAACTATGCATGTTAATATTCACGTTTCTTCTGCTAACCTTGGTCTTAACTCGTGATGTAGATTAATTCAAAATTCTGACACTAGATTTTCTTTTTTCTTTTTTCTAATATATATCAATAAAAAAACTATAAGAATACTGCTGACGTATCTAAGGAGCAGACCTAAGTGTTATAACTTTCGCATGCTTCACATTTCTAAAAAAAATAATATTTACTGCAATAGCAAACTTTAACTACATACTTTCTTTAATGATGAACAACAAAACGACGGCATCAACAACGAACATTAAATTCTTGAACGTTTCGGAATATACATATTCCATCTTCAGCAAGCTATATTGCTATATTCTGAATCCATAGCTTTACCACAGAGCCAACCCGCATCCTACTAAATGAAAATAACAAAAAAGTTTTTCAGTGCAAAAATACACAATGTGCGGGGAATTGAGACCCAGATTTTAGCGCTGTATATTCAGTTTGCCATTAGACTGAAAGTTAAATTATTTCCAATAAGTTATTTACCAACGAGAGAACTATGCTACGACAATATTTATAAGAAACACAGAACGAATAACATCCAAAAGTAGATATCTTATGTTGATTGCTTGAAGCTGATTTCAGATTTGAATATTCATAATTTCGTTATTTTTTACATGTATATATATATACGAATAAATTGTGCAATTTTTCTGTGGAATATTTTAAAATTTAGTTCAGACCTTATATTTAACTCTATATGCTCATTAATATTGTTACGACAGCGGAATTCACGTGACGCTAATAACACGTAATGAGTATCTAGAAGGTTCGGGGAACATCACGAATAATCCAGTATTTGCTAGACGCCCTCTATTCCTGTATATAAGCGCGCTAGATAAAGAGTGACTGTGGAAATTCTGTGTATTGAAAAGTTGTATTGAGAAAGAATAAACTAGTTTTATTTAAAAAGGACTTTTATCGCTGAAGTTCCTCGGGAAGAATTTTTACGGGAAATTAACAAACGACCAGAGACGTAACAATATTAAACTAAATTTAACTCCATTTATTTTCTTAATTCTGAAGTTGATTCTAAATATGTTTGAATATTTCTTTCTGAGATAGATAAAAGGTCTGTTAAAGGAAAATGAGGTATAATATTTGAACATCAGCAGACACTTTTCTCATGATATATTTTTATTACAATCAAATGGTGGAACAGGGGTAAGTCTACGGAACTACATTGCTTTAATCAGTGGTTCGATTCTCCTCGGTGGACACAGCAGATAGCCCAATGTGGCTTTGCTATAAACACACACACACCCATACATGATTTAATAATGACATCTCGTTAGGAAAATGCTAACATGACTTCGTTCTTGTGTGTGTGTGTGTGTAATTTTATACCTTATTAATTTTGCGAACCCGTTTATTGACAACTTAAGTTTAAACTTAATTAAACCTGAATAACTGTAATTTCTAAAGCTAATATGCTATCCAACTAAACCACGTTTCTCTGATTATCCTAACAAAAAAAAATCAACTTCTGGATAAAATAAAATTCTAGGAAATATGCATGAAAATCCACATATCAACCATGGCAAGTACTCTAGGCCTATATTGATGAATATTTTTAATAGTAGAGAATCAAACCTTATAGAGGATGATAATGGCTGGAGACGGCTTGAATGGGTAATGAAGAAAAACTTTAATATAAGTTTAACATAACAGCAAATGTACAACGTTTCTGCAAGGTTTTGTAATCTTCAGGATCTTGTCGATACGTTGTACATTTGCTGTTA